>NW_017671852.1:35760-131463 GCF_001879085.1 Nicotiana attenuata
TCTGCATAAGGCTAAGCCCTGCCTCCATTTTGCATAATGTTAAGCACTGCCTTCCATTTGCATGGGACTAAGCCCTGTCCCGAATCTTGCATGAGACTAAGCTCTGTCTTCATCTGCATGAGGCTAAGCCCTGCCTCCATATCTGCATAAGGCTAAGCTCTGCCTTTCATTTGCATGTGACTAAGCCCTGTCCCGAATCTTGCATGAGACTAAGCCCCGCCTCCATATCTGCAGGCTAAGCTCTGCCTTCCATTTGCATGAGACTAAGCCCTGTCCTGAATCTTGCATGAGATTAAGCTTTGTCTCCATCTGCATAAGGCTAAGCCCTGCCTCCATTTTGCATAATGTTAAGCACTGCCTTCCATTTGCATGGGACTAAGCCCTGTCCCGAATCTTGCATGAGACTAAGCTCTGTCTCCATCTGCATGAGGCTAAGCCCTGCCTCCATATCTGCATGAGGCTAAGCCCTGCCTCCATTTTGCATAAGGCTAAGCACTGCCTTCCATTTGCATGGGACTAAGCCCTGTCCCGAATCTTGCATGAGACTAAGCTCTGTCTCCATCTGCATGAGGCTAAGCCCTGCCTCCAAATCTGCATGAGGCTAAGCCCTGCCTCCATTTTGCATAAGGCTAAGCACTGCCTTCTCTTTGCATGAGACTAAGCTCTGTCTCTATCTCGCATGAGGCTAAGCCCTGCCTCCATTTTGCATAAGGCTAAGCATTGCCTTCCATTTGCGTGGAACTATGCCCTGTCCCGATTCTTGCATAAGACTAAGCTCTGTCTCCATCTGCATGAGGCTAAGCCCTGCCTCCATATCTCCATAAGGCTAAGCTCTGCCTTCCATTTGCATGGGACTAGTCCCTATCCCGAATCTTGCATGAGACTAAGCTCTGTCTCCATATGCATGAGGCTAAGTCCTGCCTCCATTTTACATAAGGCTAAGCACTGCCTTCCATTTGCATGGGACTCAGCCCTGTCCCAAATCTTGCGTGAGACTAAGATCTATCTCCATCTGCATGAGGCTAAGCTCTGCCTCCATATCTGCATAAGGCTAAGCTCTGCCTTTCATTCGCATGGGATTAAGCCCTGCCCCGAATCTTGAAAGAGGCTAAGCCCTGCCTCCATATCTGCTTGAGGATAAGCCATGCCTCCATTTGCATATGGCTAAGCACTGCCTTCCATTTGCATGGGACTAAGCCCTGTCCCGAATCTTGCATGAGACTAAGCTCTGTCTCCATCTGCATGAGGCTAAGCCCTGCCTCCAAATCTGCATGAGGCTAAGCCCTGCCTCCACATCTGCATAAGGTTAAGCTCTGCCTTCCATTTGCATGGGACTAAGCCCTGTCTTGAATCTTGCATGAGACTAAGCTCTGTCTCCATCTGCATGAGGCTAAGCTCTGCCTCCATATCTTCATAAGGCTAAGCTCTGCCTTCCAGTTGCAGGGGACTAAGCCCTGTCCCGAATCTTGCATGAGGCTAAGCTCTACGTCCTATTTGCATAACGCCAATCATTGCCTTTATTTGCCGAGACTAAGCACTGTCTCTCCGGCACTATCTATTTGCTCCTTTTTTGGGCTAAGCTCTACCCTCAGCCTCACAAGACTAAGCCTTGTCTTGTTGATTTTAGCATCATATTATTGCATCTCATGGGTTGAAATATCGCCAATTTGTCCAAAGGCGTCATTGTCTAAAGGCATCATCCTCATAGCCAGAAGACACCATGCCATGGCCTGAGGATCTCTCAAATTTGCATATCATTATTCAAAGGCATCATGGTTCGGAGGCACCATTTTCATGGCCCGAGAACATCATTTCATGGCCTGCGAATCCCCCACCGAACAATTCATGGTCTAAGGACGTCATCCTCAACCGTCCAAAGACAATCTTTCATGGGCTAAAGGAAATTTGCATCATCTATATACTCGCATGCATTGTGTTTTAAGTTTTGCAGGTAATCCAGGAGGTAATCGTTCTTCGTACAGGAGCACCCTTCGCTCCAGTTTCCGCTCATACCATTTTTACTTTGCCAATATAACTGATTTCCATCAATTACCCACCTTACTCTGTGATATTCATCTATCTGCCCTATAATGCATCCGTTACACTCCAGACTCACAACCATAACTCCGTCGGACATTACCCTTCGCAAAAGAACCCTTGCTGAAACTGGCTACCACTCCTATAACAACTCCATCGGCTTCATTCTCCGGTGGGTCCGGAACTACACATGGCCTAATTCCTGTAAAACCAGGGATATGTAGGAAACTCAGAGACCAGAGCTCAGCCTCCATTTTTTCAAAACACCCACTCGGTCAAAATCGGTCATCATTTCTTTACCCGAGAACTCTTTCATCCTTCCCGGGTAAAGATAGGCAGCTGTTGATACCCAATTTTTCCCTCATATATTTTTAAAATGCGCATGCATACTTTAAAAATTTGTGCTTACAACTACAAACATGCACAAGTGTTTTACAATTTGTTCTACAAATTTTTAAAGGGCCTAAATCCATTTATTTCTGCATTTTTTAATTACATAAATGTTCAAAACTATCCCTTATATTATTTTATGATGATTTAATTATCTAAATTCATCATTTATATTTATATGAGTGTTCAAATATTTTAACTGTATTTTTTATAATTACATTTGCATGTTTAAGACTATAATTGCATATTTTGCAAAAAATAGCCCCTACATATGATTAACTACATTATCTATACAGAAAATGACATTTCATATTTTTATAATATTGAGTAATTATTTTAGATCACCTTCATGCTTGAAAATTATTTTTTATCATTTAATTAGCTATTTTTAAAATTATTTTATTTAGTAAAATGGGTATTTAAATAATAGCCCCTAATTTTACACCCAAAATCGGACCCTCCCATATTCAATTTAATTGACCCAAGCCCAATTCAAACGACCCTAACCCAATTAAATCCAACCCGCCCCGACCCCAGGATCAATCGCGACCGTTGATCTCTAAGATCAACGGTCTGTATCATTCCTTTCCTTTTTTAATTCCCAAATACCCCTAACCCTAATTCATTTACACAAAACAACCGCCCTAAAACTCTTCTCCTCTCCGTCTCTCTCTGAGACCCAACCCTAACCCTAGCCGCCGCCGCCCAAAACCAGCCCTAATCCCTCTGATTCTCACTCGATCCATGGATTTCCATGGGTGTTTGAGACCCCTACTGGCCTCCTACTTCCCCCGGTTGCTCAATTTTGTGATTTCATGGAAAGATCTCGAAGAGATCTAGTCCAGATCTTGTTCAAAACTCTCTAAGAGTCTGTCTATGGTCTGTGAGTGCTTTCTATCGATGTTTTATGGCTCAAATCTCTGATTCAAGACCAGATTCTCTTTACCCTTTCCTTTTCTTCAAAACCCTAATGTTTGGACTTGAATATGTCCAGATCCTTGTAGATCTGTAGCGATTCTGAGTAGCGATTCTGAGTTCATCATTGATTTTTCCTTAAGGTTCCCTTATTTCTTTACTGATTAGTCGCTTTTTTAAGCACTTTATTATATTAGGGTTTGGTTTTCTCATTATTTGTTGGTCGAGCCTCTGTGTTTGAAGTTGTTTCGAGTTTCCATGACTGTTTCCATGACTGTTTCTTTGAGATTCTCCTGATCTTCCTACTATTAATCAACCCTAAGTATTTTTTTAAAAAAAAATTAGGGTTTCCACTTCTATTTTTGCAAAAGGATTTCTGAGATTCTTATGTTTTGTCTAATCTTTCTGGCATGGCTATGTTTCTTGTTCGATTGCTTGGTTGTTCATTATTTAACTTCAACATTTTCGCCCGTTATTGTTTGAATAATTGATTGATTAACTAAATTATCTAGGGTTTCATCGTTTGCAGAAACAATTTACTAATTTCTGCTCACTTTCCTTAATCCAGAGGTTCCTAATTAGCATCTCTTGCCTATTTATGGGTTGATTGACCCTTGATTGATCTCTAATTACCTATGATTGCCTTATTCGTGTGATTGATTGCTTGATTTATGGGCTCTAACCCTAATTGGCTGTCAAACTCACTTCTTGCCTTATTTGAAACTCATTCCGAGTTATTTATGGGTATAATCCCCTGATTTTCTGTCCTGTCAAGCTTAATTGATTATTTGATTGCTTCCCTTACCTTATTTACAATATTAAGCTACCTTGCCTTATTTACTTTACACTACTCGACTCTTATAAATACATGATTCTATCTTCAAACACACACACACAGACCTAATGGAAAATACTTAAAAATTCTTGCTATCTCTCTATTGCAAACTGCTGTTACTTGTCTACTGCACTATCTATTCGGCTGGAAGCCAATGATTAGATCTTGGATCCTCTTTACTTCACTCTTTTATTGCAAATTTCCAACTAGTATGCCTCTATTACTGTCATTCAGTTAATCTGTGTGTTTGTTAGCATGTTTATTTCTGTTTAAATCCATATGTTTGTCAGTATATTTACTTTTGTTTAAATCCATGTGTTTATCAGCTTGTTTACTTCTGTTTAAACCCATATGTTTACCAGCATTTTTACTTCTGTTTAATCCATGTACATGGCTGCTTTTGTCTAATCTGCGTGGTTATTTCGGTTCAATCTGTATGTTCAATAGCATGTCTGACTATGTGTTTCCTAGCATGTCTATTAATGTTCAATCTATCTGTTTACTGCACTAGCATGCCTACTGCTCCCCAATACACGAGTTTACTGCAATAGCATGTTTACTTCTGTTTTTAATTAGAACTATGTGTTTCTACTTTTAGCAAATTTGCATGTTTGCTCATATCTAAATTAGATCTGTGTTTTGTCTACTTCTTTACTAGCATGTTCTCCCTATCTAGATGTTCACCTTTCATAACTTTGCTCCCCAATCCCTACTGCCCCTTTGTATATGATCGTTTGATCCTCAGCATGCCTTGTTTTTGTGTTTGATCACTTAGTAATAGCCAACTTAAGTAATCCATGTTTCTGTACACTATTTGACTGCTAGGACCTCTATTTGAGTTACAATGATTGAATGACCATGTTTGCTCTTTATTTCCTGGGAGTCTAAAACTATTTTCTCAAAACTACTCTTGTAAATCACTATCCACTTCAAAAATTTTAGAACATCTAGGTTCCTGCCCCTCTAGTGTGAGCATTGCTTTGGAATCCATGAGACCCCTCTGAACTTTGACACACTGGGGCTGGCTACTCCACACTGCACAAGCTGTTGATCTTTAAAGGGGGCCTTGGTGTGAGCACTGCCCTGGGTCCTTGAGGCCTTTGGAAACTTTAACACACTAAGACACCCTCCTTGGCACTATGAGATGTGGCATTTGAGACTGTTTGAAGGCCTGGTTCCCCAGGTTTTACTTTGGGCCTATCCAGGCTCCCTATAGTATACTATTATCATTCCTGTAATTTATTTAGATTTGGCTTGTAATATTAATTTCTTTGTAAATAGATATTGGGGAAATTAGTAAAACTGGGAGGGATTATTATACATATTTTGTTGGGAAGGGGTAGATATCATGTCTATAGGTTCTAAAATCAATGTTTACATCCTAGAAACCATGCCTATAGGACATCGCAATGTTCATCACTTGTGTGCATTCTAGATATCATGTCTATAGGATTCAAATCAACTTCTACAATCAGAAATCATATCATTGTGTTGTTTGTCTGTTTGCATGCATTCTAGATACCATGCCTATAGGTTTTGAAATTAATCTTGCACTTTTAGATATCATGTCTATAGGTTAAAAAATTAATTCCTGCATTTAAGCCATGTTAAATAGGTTTAGCGTATTCAACATTTAGAAACCATACTTATAGGGTAAAATCATTCTTGCATTCTGGAAATTTTGCTTGTAAGTCTAAAATCAGTCTTTGAATGCCAATGAGGTTTTTAAAACTAACCACTGCGTTTAGCTACCATTGTCTAAAATCAGTCCTCACATCTAGACAGCATTCCTATAGGATCTAATGAACCAAACTGCTTGTTTAAAATGGTTTTACTAGTTTATTGTACTTCCGATTAATAAGATACCATGTTCATAGGACATCATTGCAAGCCTGTAGGGCGATTAAAATCCTGCGACTGTAAAACTACGCTTTTGTTATTTGTGAACTGCCCAGATTCAACAGGTTTTAAAATCAGTAGGCAAACTGATTAGGTCTTTATCGCCTCGCATTAACGCAATGCTTCATATTCCGTTAGTCATTCTCACCTAGATATTCTGCTCTAGGATCCCTAGAGATATCTGAAATCCTGTTATTTGAGACGTGCTCTTATCTGCTTATGTGAGTAGGTAAAAGTGAGCCTTTAATTGCCTTTATGTGAATGTCTTAATTGTTCTTGCTTGTCGCCTAGATTTTTCTCCTTTAAGTACCTTAGGAAAGTCTAGAACTGCCTAAATTAGAGGTCGTAAATACCTCCAGGGCCATAAGGAAGGGACGGGTAATGCACGCATAGAGTTCGTTTAATTAAAAGCGAGTTATATAACCACTAAGAGGAGGGACCACTTTTTGTTTCGTCCAATTTTATCATTCAAGCTCTCATCATAAAACTGCAACAAGAATTCTTCATGCGAGACTTAGGGCTCATTAAAAAAACCCCTCTAGTTGAGGAAGGTTTATCGAGTATTGTACAGATGTGATCCTGTAGGCTAAAAACCTAGGACCCCATTTACCCCTTTGTTTTTAAATATAATACCAATTTGTCTAATTTGCTTTATCTGTTTACAAGACTAATTCACATAATTTGAGTTTGGCCGGGACCCACCATTGTGGACCGCGAGGGGTGCCTAACACCTTCCCCTCAAGGTTATTTTGAGCCCTTACCCAAATCTCTGGTAATGCAAATCGGTTTTCTGAGTCGCTTGCTTTAGGTGCCCTAACGCACCATAAATCCGTTAGGTAGAGACTCTTCAAATTCCATACCCAATTCCCAAAAGGAAAAGGAGTTGTCCCAAAATGTCGAAACCCGGACTCCGCGAAGAAAAAGGGGGCGCGACTGCAGTCCTTGCACAAGCCTCTGTGAGACTTCCTCAGGAGGAGATAGTCAATCTGAGTCTTTGCTACCGCATTTTGAAAAGTAACCAAATGCTCCTTCCTCTTCGGAAAGCTAGAATTCGCAATCACCAACCCAAAATCCCTAGGGAAGTCCAACAGCGAGGTACCTCCCTTGTTCCTCTCCCTAAAACCAAAGCCTCCATGCACCTCGCCATAACCACCTGGTCGCCCAATATGACCATTGAAATGCCCTCCATTGAATAGCTTCTCAATAGGCGGAACCTAGCGCACAATCTCATCTAACCCCTCTCAGAAGCGCTGTTTAACCTCCTCATCTAGGCCCGCATGCGGCGCATAGGCGCTAACGACGTTTAGGGTGTACTCTTCGACCACCAACTTAATAACCATTAATCTATCATTCACTTGTCTAACCTCAACCACAGACTCTCTAAGTTCCCTATCTACCAAGATACCCACTCCATTCTTACCTCTCTGGACTCTTGAGTACCAAAGTTTATACCCGTCCGCATCCTTCGACCTCGACCCTACCCGCCTTGTCTCCTGGACACACACTATATTAACCCTCCTCTTCTGGAGAATCTTCGCCAACTCTATAGACTTACCCGTCAATGTACCTACGTTCCATGACCCGATTCTTAACCTATAGACACCCATGTTCCCTTTACCTCCCTTGCCTCCCGACCCACCCCCTAACCACTGCTCTACCTCCTGCCCGACCCCCCGCTCCCCCCGAGGACATGACCTCACTCTACCATCCCAGACCACAGCCACTATACCTACGACAGACTAAGGGGAATCACTAACACACACAAGGTAACAAACGAAGCTAGACAAAGATAGGATGCAACTATAGGAGCAATAATATGGTGAATAAACTAATACAAACTAAGATTGCAACAATTTAACTAACAAAACAAAGGGGAAAGAAAAACGGGAGGTACCAACTCTCGCGAGTAGAACCTGGGAAAATTCTTGGTATATAGGACAATGTTGTGTCCACCTAGCACATTCGCGTCCAACTTCTGCCGCCCCTTGCTGACCCTCGCAGAGATTGTTCCTTAATGTTTGCACACGCACGTCCCGCTCACCGCTAATAGCCACAGGCCCTTACCTGAAATACACACAAAACACCACGAATACAAACTAAAGGAGGGAGGGTTGTCACCGCTACCACTGGTGAGGCCCCACCCGTAGAAAAGGAGCGCAAAAAGGATCAAATAAAACCTCAAAATTGATTTTAAAAAATAAATAAATAAACAGTCAAAGGAAATTGAACAAATTATTAAATTAACTAAAAGATAGGTATAGGTAATTTTCAACTGACCGGATCAATTTATTTAACAAAAATAGAGATTAAACAAATTCACGAAAGGTAAAAAAAATTGACGAGAAAATCAGATCTGTGCTCAGATCAGATCGAAACTAACAGCTCTGAAACATATAATCAGATATGTACAACATACATAAAGGAAGGCAAGATAAGAAAGAAAATTGAAAGAAGAAAACTGGAAATAGAGAAAATTATACCTTGAAAAGGCTGTTGGGAATCAAACGAGAAGATCTCGTCAATTTTATACAATGAAAATTAAAAGAATAGTACAAGATAAGATCTAGTAGAAACAAATCAAAATCGAGGGAACAGATCTATGCCACTAAAACAAAAACAAAACAAGCTTTAAGATCCGATCAATTTTCCGGCGTAACCAGTAACGAGAAAATGGCCGAAAAAGGTGGGATTTGTGAGTGAGGTGTAACTCACCGGAAAATTCTTTAAAGAAAGAACCAATTACCTTTTTTAATCTTTGAAGATGGTTGAGCTCCTTGGGGGATTAGGGGTAGGGGTGTGAAGCGTTTCTTGTGGTTTTTCAGAAGGGAGCAAACTGCAGATAGATGGTTGTCAACTATGAACAAGGAGGGCCGGTGTTATATCTATTGAGTTTCAAACCGTGTGCAATTCAGAAGCTTTGAGTTTAAAAATTAAATTTTATAAAATTATTATTTGTGTTTCAGTTCTTTTTTTTAATATCCCGTATTAGGCTTCAGTCAGTACTTGTTGTTTTCTTTGGCTTATCCGACTTGCTTGTCGTATTTGAATCTTTAGGTAGATTATTTGCTCTAGTACTTGCTTGCTTTAATGCACTCGTATTAGCGTCTTTGTGTTGTGTGTGTGTGTGTTTTAGTTTTTCATATTCTTAGTTTGTCATGTTATCCCTTATCTTTGTTTTATTTGACACATTCACTTACATCACCTACCCGCATTCCTGTATTTGATTACAATTAGTGCCTTAAGTGGTAGATTATTTTCTCTTCGTAGTTTACCTTGTTGCGTGTTGTAGTGGTACTAGCAGTATCCCTTGATTAGAGTTATCACACCTCCTTTTTTCCGAGGGGATAGAGAGTTTTTTCAATTAAAGTGACATTAATCAAAATGGAATTATTTATTTATTCAGAGTCGCCACGTGAAATAATTTATGGTGCGGTGTCCCAAGTCACCGGTTTATTTTAAATCCCAAATCGAGGAAATTTAACTATGTTTTAAAGTATGCGAAACGATAAGACCGGGTAAGGAATTCTGTTAACATGGGAGAAGGTGTGAGGCACTCCCGAGTTTCGTGGTTTTACGAACGCTCAACTATTAATAATTGGCCTAATTATTTGATTTATTACACATTTAAAAACCTATTGTGCTTTTTACCTTCTAACCGCTTTAATTAATCAATTAACCATTAAGTATTGATGGAATTTATTTAAATAAGTCGCGATCTCGCGCACTTATTGTGTTTGTACACATTGCGAATCGCGTCACGTTAAACGCACCCGCGGTTTACAACATGTTTATTTTAATTAGTATTGATTTGAAGTTATGGTCGAGTCATGTGAAATACACACGTGAATTGGAATTATTTATCGTGACCATGCCACGGGAAACGTACCCATAGCCACGATGATTATTCTAAATGCGCCTAAAGCAAACTACGAGGTTCATCCGTTATTCATGATTAAGACTAGATTTGGGATTATTTAGAAGGTCAAAAGATACGCAAAACATTGTGTTGAAAATAAAGGATAGATTGAGGTATAAATATATAATTAACAAGTGTGTAATTCCTTATCTTTAGAAATTTGACTATTAAATATTTGGAAGGAGCAGTGCATTTGGGCAAACGAGAGGCAGTAACATTATGGGCTAAATCTAATTGAACTCTCGCGGTGGACCTCCAACAGGTCAGCATGCAAACAAGGATATGTTAAAAATGAGGCCCAAGAGCTCTTAGCCTTTCCTAAAATATTTGGCCCTTTTGACATCTTTACAGGCCACGGTTTTGGCTTGTGACATGGGCTGGTTAAGCCCAATTCAGCATCCGACCTTATACCCAGCAAAATACTAAAATCTATACGCCCTAACCCAAGCACACATGAATAATATGATTACATTAACTATGATAGGCTACAAGATTGAATTCATAAAATTATATTGTTTATTTGTTACAAAATGATCATAAGAAGATATTTAGAATTTCTGAACCTCAAATCCAATATTTCTCAACCGTATCTGCCCAATTTTTACAAAAGAAAACTATAGACCTAAGCTATTACACCAAGATTTTGAAAATTCTGAGTTTACAATAATAAGCCATCCTTTATACATACTGGACTTAGGTGTTACCAAATTAAATTGCTTCCTCTCATGTCTTTTGGAATCAAACAATTCAATATCAAACATCCAGGGTTTTAAATAATGAATCACCTATAATCTGAACTTCCTAAATACTTTTGACTGCAATGTGATGCTTCTCTCCTTTACACAAATAACAAATGTGCTTATAGGCTAAATGATTCTGAACACACGAATTTCACTTTTAGCAAGTAATATTGGGCAAATTAATAGCCCTACCAATGCAGTAAGACATGCTTATGTTCAGGAAACCAAACTTACCAAACAATCTTACTCTAGTTAATATTACTAGGATTTTTATCTAAAACAAAGACTATGTCAAGGAGATAAGTTCAAATATTGACCAATCAATTTACAAACAGACATAAAATCATGTAAGAGCAACAAACAGTCATAACTCCATATTAAAATAGAAAACTTTGATTATCCTAAAGATCAGAGTTGTACAGAATCATAGGGGGTGTACTAATTGCCAAGAAAACAACAGAAAACCAGAAAATAAGTCTCTGAATCAGCAGGAATATCAGCAAGGTAACAACTTCAGATCAAGGGCACAAATCCAACAGCTCAACCAAAGGAAAAAACTAGAAAATAAATGAAAACCTGAAGCTAAACTGACTTCTATTCCTCTTTTTTGCTTTGAAGAATTTGCAAAGTAAAAATTCAGACTGTTTTTCTTTCAACGTGAAGGGAAAATCAACCTATATGTGTGAGTGTCTTTTGTGTGTCTTGCTTAGAATTAGTGTATGTGTGAGGGAAGGAATGTTAGACCTTATATAGGAAAGGTGAGGGAATAATTCTAAGGAATGCAGTCCCTAAAAATAAGGAGAAAGGGCATCTTTTAAAACTGAATTGGACAATTGTTGGGCAGATGTCCATTCACATATTTACTCAAAAAATTTCAATCCTTTTAACCCCGAAATCTGATCTAATCTCTGGTTTTTAATTGCACTTTAGTCCCTTCTAGAGACTTCCCCAAACAACCAGCTGAGATTCCCTAATTTCCAAATCCCTTTGACCCCTTTAGCTTTTGTTAATTACACAGCTATCCAAGAAACTTAAAGGGATAAAAAGTCACAGCAAAGTAGGACAAAATTTGACTCTGACCCATTTTAGGTGATTAACCTTATTTAAACATATACTTAACTAATCAAAGTCAATTAATCTACAAACTTATCATATGAAGGAACACACTATCAGTCAATTGCCGATGAATCATTAACAAGAAATTCAAATGATAATTTAGCAAATTCAACTAAGTATAATTGAAACTAAGCCTAAACATGATGTAATTAACCTAAAACTAAACTATAATATGTAAAACAACAAACAAAACAAAAATCTAACAGTAAATCGTGCAACTAAGCAAAACGACCATGCAAAAAAGACGGATTACCTATTAACGACACCACTGCTGGCTTCAAACAATCCGGGCAGTGGTCGATATCGTCACATGAGCACTGATTCAAGCTTGAAGGGCAGAAATAGCGGCTGCATGACGAGTGTCTAGCGTATATAAAATTTTAACTCGTACTCTGTCAAATAATAGTATAGAAAGATGTCGAACCCACAGAGATTGGTTTATCTATTCTACAGATGTTTCTTGTTTTAGTTACTATTTGAGAAAATCAGAAAGAGTTGAGTTTTAAATTAACAAACTAAAAAAAACACGAATGGAGCAATAGAAAATATTTTTGTTTTTCACAGATATAATAAAAAGGTGTTGGGATCCTGACTTCACTTAATATTTTTATTATATAGTAGATACATTTTGTCACGACCCGAATTTCCGACCATCGGGAGTCGTGATGGCGCCTACTATCGGAGCTAGGCAAGCCAAGCCTTTTAAACATTTCCTGATTTCACCTCAACAAGAACAATATAAATATAACGAGTCATTTAAATTAAAGCGGAAGTCTCTAAAACACAGATAACTGAAAAAAACCCAAAATGCGGAAGTTTAACATTTCTCTACCCAAGACTGGTGTCGCTATCTCACGAACTACTAAAGAGTGCTACAAACAAGTCTGAATAGGATTACATAAGTGTCTGTCTCGGTACAATGAAAACAAACTGAAAACTTAGAAAGGGACTCCGGCCTGCGAACGCCAGCTAGGCTACCTCGTAAGTCCCTGGACTGAAGTCAGCTCCCGATCAATATCCTACTGCTGTGGTCCAAAAGCTGCTCCGGTACCGTGATCTGTGCAAAAGAGCACAGAAGTGTAGCATCAGCACAACCGACCCCATGTGCTGGTGAGTGCCTGGCCTAACCCCGGCGAAGTAGTGACGAGGCTAGACAGGACTACCAAATCAACCTGTGCAGTTCAATGTATATATATGCAATACAAGGATAGAATACAAAAATTAAACAGTTAAGAGGGAGGGGAGCATACTATGGGGGAAAGCACAGTCCGGATATAAAATCAGCAATTTAAGTAAGAAACAGGGCAATAACAATAATTAATGAGAGCAGGAAAAAAAATCAACAGTTGCACAGCATCAACCTTCGTGCTTTTACTCTCATTCTCACCAAAAGCAATCAAATAAAGTGCACGGCATCACCCTTCGTGCTTTCCTCACATAGCTCTCATATCATGACACGGAATGATCTTTCGTGCAATTTTAATCAAATCAGAGCACGGAATGTCCCTTCGTGCATAAATAATCAAAACATGGCACGGAATGACCCTTCGTGCAAATATAATCAAAACATGGCACGGAATGACCCTTCGTGCATTATCACTCTTCCTCACCCAAACAGTAATCACAACCAAACGGGCGAGGGGATAAACAAATAATAAGAAATGTCCCGGCAAGGGGATTACACAATTATCAGCTAAATCCCGGCAAGGGAGCAACAACAATACTTTCACATCCCGGCAAGGGAGATAATCAATATACTCAAACCATCCTGGCAAGGGATTAATCATATCACTTTCTATTTCTTTCATTTCTTACTCAATAGTCTTTTTATCGTTCGAGCCAACGCTCCAAAGAATTTATAATTCATAATTAGTCCTCATACTCTTCACATTGCATAGAATTCGTCAATTAACATGGAAGAGTCATAACAATATCAGGATAAGTACATACAGGGACCCACGGTCATGCTAGACACCGGTGTATAGATACTCGTCACCATACCTATACACCGTACTCAACATTTAGCAAATAGCAAACAACACACTAATCCTATTCCCTCAAGCCAAAGTTAGATCAAACACTTACCTCGGTCCAAAGAATAGCAATCAATCCTCAAATACCGCCTTTCCTCTACAATCCGACTCCGAAACAATGGTATCTAGGCATAATTAATTCAATAATATCAATAAAGACTCAATGGTAACATCCCATAGCCTAGATATGAATTGCCTAGCATTCTTCCAAAAATACCAAAATTCGACACCGGGCCCACATGGTCCAAACACGGGGCTCGGACCAAAACCTAGTCACCCATAACCCCACGAGTTCAAATATGTAATTTGTTTTAAGATTCGACCCCAAATTGAGGTTGAATCACCCAAAATTCTCAAAACCCTAACTCTGCCCAAAACCCCTAATTTCTACTTTGATTTCATGTTTTTAGGCCTAGGAATTCACTAATTAATGAAAAAAAAATGAAGGAATTAGGTGGGGAATTACTTACCCAAGTGACCTTGAAGAAGGGAGGCTTCAATGGGATCCTAAGGCTTGAAGGAGAAGGGAGCTCGTGAGAAAAAGTGAAGAAATCCCGAAACTATTCTATTTTTAGACTTTAAAAATCGCTGGGCAAAAATGCCCTTCGCGTTCGTAGGAAAGCGGCCGCGTTCGCGAAGGGTTAATTCAACTGATCATCGCGTTCGCGATGAGGAGGCTGCGAATGCGAAGAGAAAGACTGGGGGGTCCAGGGAAATGCCCTACGCGAACGCGTGGAATGACTCGCGAATGCGGTGAGGGAGGAAATGAAGCTACGCGAACGCAGGAATCAGTCCGCGAACGCGAAGAAGGGGACCTGGCCAGCATCGCGATCGCGTAAGGCCGGTCGCGAACGCGAAGAACAAATCTGGCCTGCAACAGCTAAAGAAAACCTGCTATATTTCTAAGTGCAAAACCACCCCGAACCACCTCCGGATCACTCCCAAGCCCTCGGGGCTCCTAACCCATCACACATGCTAACCCAACAATATCCTACGAACTTAACCAAGCGATCAAATCGCTAAAATAACATCATAAACGAGGAATCAAACCTCAAAATAATCATTTTTCATTCCAACTTCATAAACTTCAAATTTTAGATATTTAGGTCCGAAACACGTCAAATGACGTCCGATTTCTACCAAACTTTACAGAAAGCGCTTAACACATATTTAAGACTTGTTCCGGGCGTCGGAACCAAAATACGAACCCGATACCATAGTCTTTTAATAAATTTTTATTTCCATTTTCCTTAATAATTCCAGAAAAACAATTTCACAGAAAAATTCTTTTCCTCGGGTTCTAGACCTCGGATTTCGATTCCGGGCACATGCCCGAGTCCCATATTTTTCTACGGTCCCGTCCGGGTCTGTTTACCAAAAATGTTGACCGAAGTCAACTTTAATCATTTTAAAACTACATTTTGAAATTTTTCACAGAATTTAACATATAATCTTTCTGGCTACACGCCTGGACTGCGCACGCAAATCGAGGCAAGTGAAAATGAGGTTTTCAAGGCCTCGGAAGCACGGGATGAAAGAGAAAACAGGTGATGACCCTTTGGGTCGTCACACATTTATCCTTCAACTTCTATTTCTCATAAATGTATAAATGTCTCTCACGATTACATTTATATATTATTACTTTAGTTGAACAATTAAATGCACTCCTCTCGGTTATACAAATTAATCGTTAAAATAGTAATATTAAAGAACCAGAAATATATACTTGAACTAAAGTATGCTCCTTTTTTAGTAAGTCCCTTTCGGTTACCCTAGTTGTTATAACTGATTACTACAACATTCGCCTCTTTCGGTTACAAATAAGTGTAGAATCAATTTTAACATAAATTAGCTAGATGTCACTAAATATAGGTTAACATCTATCAATACCAAAATTAAGTATTACTTCTTCTACCTCTTTCGATTACAGAATTAGTAAGAAGTTAATATGTAGTACGAAATAGATAGATGTTAACAAATTAAATAACACCCAACTATAAAGCAGATAAAATTTAAATAAAAGGCTTCAGCTCAAGCATGTGAAATTGAAGAATAATATCTACTACTATTATATAAAAATATTAAGATCTGTCATTTCCCCAACACAAGAAAAGTTACTCCATATTGGAGCCAATACCGACAACGGAAATAATCTTGTCCATTAAATAAGAAAATAGAAAGAAATATTCAAGAGAGTAATTCCTCCTATTTAATTAAAAACAGGAACTAGAGTAATTTCTAATACTACAATTTATTCAGAACAAGAAATGAAGCCAGAGTAATGGCTAAAAGATGAAACTAAAGCAAAACTAAAGAATAAAGAGAAAGGAAAAACTTTCTGCTCAATATTTCACTTCTCAGCTTTCTTCCTCGCTCCTCCTTTCTCATTTCATGATTGATGCCTCTTTTATAGCCAAGCTATGACAAACTTTTCAATACACTCTTGGATATGAACTTGTTATGGCTGGTTGTGGCCTTGTTATGCTTGGTTATGAGCTTCTTTGGTTATGGATCGGTTATAGTTTGTTGTAGCCGGTTGTGAGTCGGTATAGTTTGTTGTAGCCGGTTGTGAGTCGGTTGTCCTTTGTCATGGCATATCACATCTTTCTTTAGAGCCACATTTTACTCTGCTTTAGCTTGGCCATTTTTCTAATTTTTCCTTTGTAATCTTCTCGTTCCCGGACCAATACTTCTTTAACCTTTCCTGCATAATTTAGACAAAGTATGGAAGAAATATGATAGTTTTTTTTTGTGTTTTTATATGTTAAAAATCAAGTAAAATGCACTTATCGCTGCATGTAACGATAATGACTGTAGCTCGGCTGGAGAATCGAATGTAAGGAGGGAGAATGAAACTCGGCACATCGGTGAGGATTTTGCCAACAACTTGGGGACTCCTAATGTCCACGAAACAAACATCAATTGATAGCTTTCAACCAAAGCAGTCAATTGATGCAAGTTGTAGCACAAGATAGACCCGGATTTAAAAAGAAAGAAAAAAAATCAAATACGGCACGAACTAGGGTTTCTGGGGGGTTCTAAGATCTGAAATTGGTGAGGTTTTGGTGGTTTTCTGGGGAAATCGATGAGGGATTAGGATTTAGGGAGTTATGGGGATTACGTGGTGTAATTTTGGGGTGGTTTGGTTGTGGGCCGCCGCCGTAGGCGATTTCTGGCGGCGGCAGACAGTGAAGATGAGAGAGAGGTGAAGGACAAGAATTTTCGGGGGTCTTTAGGTTTAGGGGGGGTCTTAGGATATTTTTATT
Organism: Nicotiana attenuata; assembly: GCF_001879085.1. Lineage (NCBI taxonomy): Eukaryota > Viridiplantae > Streptophyta > Magnoliopsida > Solanales > Solanaceae > Nicotiana > Nicotiana attenuata. The sequence continues at coordinate 52,908 of NW_017671852.1, forward strand.
ATAATTGGGGAATCAGTTGGGAGCCGTTAGATCAAAATGATCAACGGCTGGGATTAAAAGCTACCAAACATCATTGTTTGGTTTAAGTAGGGGCTGTACCGGGCGAAGGGAATTGGGCTGGGGTGGCTTTTGGTTTAAGGTAACTGGGACGGCCCAAACCGCCCCCTTTTCCTTTTCTTTGTTTTATCTTCTTCTTTCTTTTCTTTTATTTTAAATTCTAAACTAATTAATTAATAACCTAGATTAGGTCCTAAATCAAAATCTAATTTGTGAAATAAACCTAATTAACTATTTTTAATATTTGAACAATTAATTTATCTTAAAATAATGAAAGGAAATTACTAATTTAAAACTAAAAACTACAAATGTAAAAATGACCAATATTTTGTGATTTTTGTTTTATAATGTAATTAACTCATGTAATTAAATCCTAAATGCAATTAAAACCTAACATGCTATGTAATGAAGATTTTGACACTTTTTGATATTTTCTTATAATTTTAAAATGTTAAATATGCAACTAAATGCAAATAACAATTAACAAAAAATTTCTACAAAATTCTATAAAAGTTAAAATAATTCAAACAAATATATTTTTTGTGAATTTTGTAGGGGTATTATTCGTCGAGCAAAAATCACGTGCTCACAGTTGCCCCTCTTGGCTCGGAAACACGAAGGGTTTTCGAGTAAAGATAAAGTGAGCGATTACGAGCGATTTTTGCCCGTTTGGATACTCCATGGGAAGCACTTTGAAAAAGTTTGACCGAAACTTGCTTCAGAGGTTGCCCACATATCCTTGGCTATAAAAGAATCAGGTCAGTGTAGTTTTGAGAATTTTGATAGTTGGGACTACCGAGAAGCTGTGATTTCACTGTTATTGCTGCTATTACTGCTTGTTGAGCTCCTTATTACACCAAAACTAAACTGAAAAAGACTAACTAAGCGTAGTTACAAGATTCCTATCTATGCGTCTTCTGAATCTTGATCTTGAGTCTTGGCTGGTTCTTCACGCAAACTCTGTTCTGAACCTTGATGCTTGCTAGCAGCAGGTGTTAGTTCATTCTTCTTCGGAATTTTCGGATCAAGGAGGGACATACAAAGCTTGCGACTTCAGTCATGTCTTGAGCAATCCACATCTTTTCTCCACTTCTGCATTTTGGATTCACTTATTTTCTTTTTCTTTTTTTTTTATGTTCTGGATTGAGACTTCTTATTTTGGTCATCTCAAACCCTGTGCCTCGAGGAAAAACCTGTTCGAACACCAAAACAAACAAACGAACGAAATTTTTCTACCCCTGTTATCACTAGGAAAATTTCGTGAGTTATTTATAATAAAACTCAATACTACTTCATTATTGAAAGCAAATAAAAGGTTGGGACTGGTGTACCCTGGGAAAACAGAAACTAGGGAGTGGAGACCCTATGTCTAAAATGAAATCATCTAGGGAGTGGAGACCCTATGTTGGAAAAATGACTTGGGAGTGGAGACCCTATGTCTAAAATAAACATCAACTAGGGAGTGGAGACCCTATGTTGGTAAGGAAACTAGGGGGTGGAGACCCTATGTCTAAAATAAACATCAACTAGGGAGTGGAGACCCTATGTTGGTAAGGAGACTAGGGAGTGGAGACCCTATGTCTAAAATAACTTCAACTAGGGAGTGGAGACCCTATGTTGGAAAAGCAACTAGGGAGTGGAGACCCTATGTCTAAAATAAACATCAACTAAGGAGTAGAGACCCTATGTTGGAAAGGAGACTAGGGAGTTGAGACCCTATCTCTAAAATAAAATCAACTAGGAAGTGGAGACCCTATGTTGGAAAGGAGACTAGGGAGTGGAGACCTGATAAGTAGGGATTTTGACCGCTTATTTGCTCTCTTTTACTTGCGTTCTAGTTCAAAAATGCTTAAAGGTATTCCCAAGAACTAATGAAATGTGATTTGGTACAAGAACACTGGGAAGCGAGCCAAAGAAGTCAAAATCAACTCATAAAGGAGTCAACAGTGAACAAGAACCAAAGCAGGGCAAAAAGGCCAACAGTGCGGTCGCAGAGGGGAGATTCAGAGAGTAGTCTTTGGGCCAGCTGAAGGCATGCGGACCGCACCAAAATTGTGCGGCCGCAGGATGTCAAGTACGGTCGTACTCATTATTATGCGGTCCGCAGAAGTGAAGAATCAGAGAGCTAGGTTCAAGTCCAAAGTCAAGGAGTGCGGACCGCATCATTTTTGTGCGACCGCACAATCAGAAGCGCGCCGCACTCACTTTTATGCGGACCGCAGAAGCCCCGAATTACCAAGCCCAAGTTCCAGTAATGCGGACCGCACGATAATTGTGCGGCCACAGAAGCTCATTATGCGGAACACGCCAGAATTATGCGGTCGCACAACCTTCGCAAGGGCATTTTATTCAAATATTTTCAGCTTAATATAAATAGAACTTTTTATCATATTTAGGTTAAGTTTAGTTTTGGGACGAGCACCTGAGCCGTTTTCTTTGCTGGTTTGAGTAATTTTGTACTAGATGAACTTCTAAACATTAGATTTTCTTTCCTTAATCATTATTATGTATTGTATCTTATTTTCTTCTTGTATTTCTTCAATTTTCATGAGTAGCTAAATTTCTAGCTAGGGTTGTGGCCCAACCCTAGTATGGGTACTTAATGGGTATTTGATTTAGGGCTTGTTTGTGATTGGGTTAGTGATATTTATAGCCTGTTTTCCCAAGCTTCTTTTTGGCCAAAAGTGCTTTTTTGGCCAAAAATTGAGGTGTTTGGCCAAGCTTTTGGAAGGAAAAAAATGCTTTTGAGGAGAAGCAGAAGCAGTTTTGGAGAAGCAGAAAAAAGTAGCTTCTCTCCAAAAGCAATTTTTTGAGAAGCACTTTTGAGAAAAATACACTTAGAAACAGTTTTTTAAAGCTTGGCCAAACACTAATTGTTGCTCAAAAGTGCTTTTCAAACTAATTAGCCAAACATAAACTGCTTCTCACCAAAAGTACTTTTGAGAAAAACACTTTTGAAAAAAAGCACTTCTCAAAATAAGCTGATTTTTGCAGCTTGGCCAAACGGGCTATTTGCCTTGTTCATGCTTGTATTCTAGAATTAATGGTTGCAAACATTGATTAGGCCTATTTGACTTAAACTCTACTTGAGAAAGAGAGACTAAGTCTAGAAAAACTTGGCTAACAAGAAATTGGGGTGAACTCAAGAAATTGATAGCCCCAATTAAAGGGTCAAAACTAGAGATAGTACGACCAGACTTGAGCATATATAACTTGATTTGTGCAATAACCATTTGGACTTGAGAAATCCAAATTGGGAAAAATCACTCAAACTACCGAGAGGTATATAGTGGGTAATTGCGTGTGATTTCTATATCACGACACCGACTAATCAAACTTGCCCTAGAGTTTACAACCCATTAGGTAACCACCTAGGTGGAAGTCACGACCTAGATCCTTTATCATTTGAAAAACAACCACAATCAAAAATATTGTCTCCTAATTTTATAATTGCAATCAATAGCATAAAGTAGAAATAGAAACAACAAACAAGAATATGGAAGTGCAATTTGAGGCACATTGTACAATTACACTAGGTGTATACCTAATCCCATTTCTAACTCCCTGAGGATTCGACCCCGACTTGCGTTGGGTTTTTATTATTGCTTCAACCGCCTCACTACCTATATTTGTGGTGTAAGTTTGGGCGACATCAATTTTTGGCGACGTTGCCTAGTTAAACGGATTTAGCTATATATCTAGGTTTTTGTGTGATTTGTATTCTTTTCCTTCCGAGTCACTAACTTTGTTTTTGAATTGATTTTAGGTACGAAAATGACTCTCAACAACGAGCCCATTGGAAATGTGCCATTGGGGGAGGAAGTGGACGATGATCAAATGGATGAGGTTCCTCTTGAACTCAAGCTTATAGACGAGGCCGCCACCTCAATAATGTGCCCCCCCTCCCCTCCCCCACCTCCACCAAGAGAGGCGGCCCACCGACAATTACCGAATGAGGGTTATGCAAGTGTTATAGTCCCGCCCTGCATTAGGGCGGCCAACTTCCAAATCATCAATGTGATGCTTACACTACTTGAGAACCGGGGATTCTTCATCGGGGCTCCGAGTCAAAATGCTTACAAGCATCTCAAAGGGTTTGTCGATACTTGTTGGGGGAGAAAGCAAACAAATATCTCCAACGATGCGCTGCGGTTGAGGCTATTTCCCTTTTCTTTACGGGGAAAGGCATTGGTTGGTCTGGATAGAGAGATTGCCCAATCATTCTATCCACACTTGGGATGAGTTGGCGGAGAAGTTCATTTCCAAATTCTTCTCTCCGAGACATATGGCGACGCTTCGGGATGAGATTCTTTCTTTCAAGCAAGAACCCAAAGAGCCATTGCACGAGATTTGGGAAAGATATCGTACCATGGTTAAAGAGTGTCCGAATAATGATATGACTGAGGAAGGCATTGTCCTCGGCCACAATATTTCAAAACATGGTATTGAGGTTGACCAAGCCAAAATTGAGGTGATCTCCAAACTCCCTCATCCTACATCCGTGAAGGGAGTGAGGAGCTTTTTGGGTCATGCGGGGTTCTATCACCGATTCATCAAGGACTTTTCCAAGGTGGTAAACCCTTTGTGTAAACTTTTGGAGAAGGATTCCAAGTTCCATTTCAATGAAGCTTGTGTGAAGGCATTCGAATTGCTTAAGTTCAAGTTAACTACTACTCCTATTATTACAGCACCGGATTGGAGCGTACCTTTTGAGCTCATGTGTGACACTAGTGATGTGGAGGTTGGAGAGGTGATGGGGCAAAGAATCAACAAAATCGTTCATCCGGTCTACTATGATAGCAAGACCATGAATGATTCCCAAGTCAACTACACAGTGACCGAAAAGGAGCTGCTTGCTATTGTTTTTGCTATGGAGAAGTTCCGGACTTATTTGATGGGTACTAAGGTGATTGTAAACTCCGACCATGCGGCGCTTTGGTATTTGATGAGCGAGAAAGATTCTAAGGCAAGGATGATGTAGTGGGTGCTTCTATAGCAAGAGTTTGATCTAGAGATTTAAGGCCACAAGGGGAGTGAAAATCAAGTGGCGGACCACTTGTCCCGATTGGAGGAGGAGGGGAGACCATATGCCGGCCTTGAGATCAATGATTCATTTCCCGACGAGCAACTCCTATCCATTTCAATGACAGGGATGCCATGGTTTGCCGATCTAGCCAATTATCTTATGAGTGGCATTGTACCGAATGAGTTCTCTTCAAACTAAAGGAAGAAGCTCAAACGGGATGGCTTGGACTATTATTGGGGTGAGCCGTATCTTTTCCGGATATGTACCGATGGGGTGATCCGGCGATGTGTGCCGGAGGAAGAACAAATGCGAATTCTTGAGGCTTGCCACTCTTCACCGTATGGTGGTCACCATGGTGGAGATAGAACGACTACAAAAGTGTTGAGTTGTGGATTCTATTGGCCTACTCTCTACAAGGACGCTAGTGATCTTGTCAAGCGTTGTGATGAATGCCAAAGGGCCGGTGGGATTTCTAAGAAGAATGAGATGCCCCTCACCACCATCTTAGAGATTGACATTTTTTATGTTTGGGGTACTGATTTCATGGGACCATTCGTGAGCTCTTGTAGGAACACTTACATTTTGGTAGCTGTGGACTATGTGTCACCCTACCCAACAGCGAAGCTCGAAGTGTGGTGACATTCTTGAAAAAGAACATCTTCATAATGTTTGGTACTCTGAGGGCCATTATTAGTGATGGGGGTTCGCATTTTTGCAACCGGACAAGTTGAAGTCTCCAACCAGGAGATCAAGAGTATTTTGTCAAAGACTGTAAATGCCAACCTGACAGATTGGTCAAGAAAACTTGATGATGCTCTTTGGGTTTATAGGACGGCCTACAAGACGCCGATTGGGATATCTCCATATCGATTGGTGTTTGGGAAGGCATTTCATCTTCCGGTAGAACTTGAGATAAGGCCATGTGGGCTTTGAAGAAGTTGAACCTTGAGTGGGATGTCGCTGCAAATCTAAGAGTGGCACAATTGAATGAGCTTGATGAATCCCGGTATCATGCCTACACAAGTTCGTCCCCATACAAGGAGAAAATGAAGTACCTCCATGAAAAGTACATCCACAACAAGGAGTTTAAAGAAGGTGATCTTGTGCTATTGTTCAATTCCCGGTTACGGATTTTCCCGGGCAAGTTGAAGTTAAAATGGAGTGACCCCTTTGAAGTGGTGAATGTAACCCCTTTGGTGCTCGAGATTTGAAAAATAAGAACAATGAGATGTTTAGAGTCAATGGGCACCGCGTTAAGCATTATCTTGGCAAGGTTGATGATGGCCATATTATGGCAGTTCTACATTTCAAATGATTGGTAGTCTGCATTGTGTTGCGACGTTAACTCAGACGCTTCTTGGGAGGCAGCCCATGTGTCTTTTTCTTTCTCTTGTTTTTCTTCTTTAGATTAGATAGGCTTTTTTTGTGCTAACTAGTTTTGAAGTGTATGCAGGAATTGGTGTGCATTGCAGGGACTGTGCATGAAAAATTTGGCTAAGTGTCACAAACGTGCGAACCACACCAGAATTATGCGGACCGCACTGACACTCTGTGGCTGCACAATTCTTTGTGCGGTCGCACAACTAGAAGATCAAAAATGCATGCTCTCTAAAGTTTGGCCTATAAAAAATCCTTAACAACATGCGGCCGCACACAAAATTGTGCGGACCGCACAATTTTTGAGGCCACACTCACTTTTGTGCGGTCCGCAGAACGTCTTCAGAGGTACATTTAAGGACTGCGTACCGCACTCAAAATTGTGCGGCCGCGCTCAGGTAAGTCTGGGCCCGACGGGTCAGCCTATAAATAGAGCCTCTCACAACTCTTTACACTTTACACTCTCACTAAGCTAACACGGTGCATATCCCCTTTTTCTCAAATCTTCCCTCATTTCATCAGTGTTAAATCTCACCTGCATCTTCATTACTAGTATGTTAATTTCATCTTTAGATTCATCTTCTTTTTCTTAGTTTTGTTCTTTGGTCTAGGGTTATTACATGCCTAAAAATGTCAATAGTTAGTCATTGTTGCTTAGATTCATGTGGGTAGCATCTTGAACGTTAATTGGGGCCTGGGTAAGTAGCTGATCATGTTAATTGCTAGAACCATGCCTAAATTTTGAAAAAACTTGCTTGAATCGTAAGGCAGTGCCCAAAAAATTCAAATTGTGCGGCCGCACTAATTTTTGTGTGGTCCGCACTTTAAGCTTTGCGGCCGCACACACTTTTGTGTGGTCCACAGCTTTCTGAGATAGGGCATGTGTATGCATGAATTGTGTGACCGCACTCAAAATTGTGCGGTCCGTAGTGGACTTGTGTGGACGCACTCATTTTTGTGTGGTCCGCACTAATGAAACATCAGAGACCCCAGTAGTCTTAACCTGGGGTTGTGCGGACGCACTCATTTTTGTGCGGTCCGTACTGATGAAACATCAGAGACCCCAGTAGTCTGAACCTGGGGTTGTGCGACCGCACTCATTTTTGTGCGGTCTGCACTTGGCAGTCTGCGGCCGCACTCATTTTGTGCGGTCCACACTTGGAATTCTGCGGCCGCACTCACTTTTGTGCGGTTCGCACTGCCCCTTTTGAGACTGTTTTCCTGCAACTTTGAATAATGTTTTTGTCTACATTATGAGATTCAATTCTAATTGACTTCTATTAATTATGTGTTGCAGATAATGGTTCGATCACGTGGCAAGGGAGATATGTCAAAAGGGAGGGCAGAACACTCCTGAGGCCGGGGTCGAGGCAGAAGCAACCTTCCTCTAGCAATCCAAAGAGCAATAAGTAAGTAAGCCACATCCAATAGAGCCCCTGGTACCTCCGAGAGCAGTGAGTACCTCCCATCCGGGGAAGCTTCTAAGGATGACTCCGTGCAATCACAGCCGGAAGACCAACCACAACACATCCCGGGGAGATTTCATTTGGTAGATGAGTCATCTTCCACTGCCAATTCGTCTGAAGGTTCGGAAGAGGTTAGTCAAGATTCTGAGCCCTCTTCCTCACATGCTCCACCTGCTCCAATTAATTTAGAAGATGATAATGATGTCCCAGACGATGGTAGAGGGGGTGATACTGCAGTATGAGGGTTAGAGAGGTCAAGAAGCCCAGAGATATGGGAAGACAGATTTGATAGTGCCAATGCCTTTGCAAAATTTAGAGAATGGTGGACGCAGAGGTCGCTCACTCTTGAGCGACAATTCTTGATGAAAGATTTGAACAAGCACAACCCCAATGTCCATAGGCAATTCCAGGAGCGAAAAAGATGGAAATGGTTCACCTAGAGCGTCCTAGATGCAAATGAGCAACTGGTCAAGGAATTATATGCAAATGTAGCTCACATAAAAAAGGGTACGAAGGTGACAAAAGTGCAAAATTTGAAAGTCCGATTTGACTCCTGTGAATTGAATTCATATGTGGGGTTTGAGGAAGTAGAGGCAGTCCATTACTTGGAGAAACTGGCTATGGGTGATGTAGCTCGCCCCTAGCTAGCTGAGATTCTAGCAATCCGAGGATCAACACCTTTGTGGCTCACTGCAGGGGTTCCAATTGTCCGGGCCACCCTAAATTTTGAAGAAAAAGGATGGCAAACATTCGTGTGTAACCGCATTGATCCATGCCTCGAGGAGAACCAACTTCCACTTCCCCGTGAAATCTTGGTAGCTTCGATTATGGCTAATATTGGTGCCATCATGTCCACCAACGTCACTTTAGCTGTCTAGGAGGGTGAAAGATCCTATCCGTACCCAAACTTCCTCACAGAATACTTCAAGGATCAAGGGGTAGAGCCGAAGCATTATGATACCGAAGTAAAGGCCAAGAAGCCTTTCTCATGGTACCACCTTCAGGGAGCGGACAACCCGCAGTTCAAGGGTAAGGCTACTACCTCCACTGGCTAGTCTGAGGAGCTAGCGATAGTGGTTACTGATTCGGCTGCTGAGCCTCCAGCATCTGCCATACCTTCCACAGCAGCCGGCCCTTCCACCGGGACAACGGACATGCCACCATCTTCCACTGCCAGACAATCAGCACCATTACCAGTGCCAGCCTCCTCTACATATCCTCAAACTGTGTTGCAAGTCTCAACAACTGGATGCAGGCAGCTACTACAAAGCTGACTGACATATCCAGTATTGTTGCAACACAGTCCTCAGCCCCAACTACCTCCGTCAGTGGAGGAAACATTGAAGAATATTCTGGCCGACCAGAAGACTATCATGGCCAAAGTGGTGGCACAAGGGAAAGTCATTGAGGATTTGGGAAAACAGGTCAAGAATATGTGGAAGTCTCAGGCATCAAAGAAGTTGGTGGAAAAGCTGAGAAAAAAGATTGAAAAGATCACATCTATCGGTGATTCACCATTGGACCTGCTCATGGAGTCAGTACAGGCAGCACCAACAGTACCTGAGGCACAAGCAGCAGCTGGCCAGTCTGAGGAGCCGGTTGCGACTTCCCACACCGTTGAGGAGATGATCCAAATGCTCAGCAACCTTGTTGTCCATCAGCCAGGAGATGATGACATACAGCTAGAGACAGAGGGTTTTGATGATCCTATGTAGACTGAGACCACATAGGGAGTTTTCTTCACTCTCTACCCTTCCCTGTTATTATTTTTGTTAAGCATTGGGGACAATGCTTATTTTTTATTTGGGGGGTGGTCTATTTCTATTAATTGACACTTGGATTTGGCCAGTAATAACTCTGATACTATTCTTCTTTTATCCTTATTTTCTATTTGGTGATGTATATATTCTCCCCTGATGTTCAGTTTCCCTTATGTATATATTCATTTGACTTCTGTTTGTACATTCATTTTACTTTCTGTAGTTTACTTCATAACTTCTTTAATTTTTTATCCTTAGTAATATAACTTCTTATTTACTTTAGTAGATTCTTTTGTTAGCTTCTTTTACGTTTTGAGTGAACAATAATCCTTTGATTTTTTTAATGCCACGGTTCTTTCCAAAGGTGGATTTGGTGTGAACCGAGTGGCTCTTTCCAACGATGGATGGCGTGACAACCTTTTTAAGGGATTGAGTCCGTTTTCTTTTATGTTTAGGCAAATATAGTAGTAATGAATAAAAGGTTCTCACGCATGCTTCACTTGGTACCAACACATTTACATATGATCGTATGGTTAAAAACAAGTTATTGGCAGAAAATAGCTCTTGTTGTGACCCTTTTGACTCTTGTGTTGACTTAAGCAGTCATCGAGTGGTTCAATTCGAGCCATTTGTGATTCTCAAACTTATCTAGGGTTGTTGTGGGCCCTCGATTCCATTATCTTTAGCAATCCAAAAGCGTGAAAGGTGATATGTTTAGTTACAAGTCTAAGTACTCGTGCTAATGGTCTAGAATTTGCCCCGAATGTGTTTCTAGGCAAAATTCTAAGTGTAGCTTGGCTTGAGAAATAATTGTAGGCTCTCCTTGATCCAATTTGAAATTTTAAATCTTCCATAGCCTACCAGTGTGATATCCCTAGTCAACCCCTTTGAGCCAAAGTCCTATTTCTTTCAATAACCATGTTACAAGCCTTTGTCTGTTTTGTAATGACCCTCTCTTGGTACCTGATCTTTTCTTAGAATTCTTGAGAAACAATTGGCAAAAATATAAGCTTAAAAGTGATAAAAGGTACAAAGGAGAGAAAGAAACGAAGAAAAGGGAAGGCAAAGAAAAGAAAGAAAAAAGAAAAAGAAAAATTCCAAAAAGAAAGTGAATAAGGTAGAAAGTTGAAGGGATTCAAAGAAAACAATGATGAAAGGCATGGAGTAAATAGAAAGGAGAAAAATAAATTTCATGATAAAAAAGAGTGACGTTATGTCTCTCTAGTTCCCCCGAGGAAGAAGAAAATGACTCAAAGAGCGGAGAAAGTACGAGCCAAAAAGAGAAAATGGAGTGCTTAAGGAAAGATGAAACCATTCTATTCCAACAAGTCCTACCACGGTCCAAAAGCCTTCATTATATCCCGCAAAATCCCTACATGATTTCAAGTTGAGTGAGCTTACATTAGTGGTGATTTACATAAGGGGCAAGCTAGTGGTACTTAAAGTCGGACTTGTGACGTTCTTTTGAGAGATATGAGCGAATTTTTCACAATCCTTGCTTCGAGTGTTTCATTCTAAAGTGACATTTTCTAATGGAGAGTAGAGTAGGAGGAGTTTGGGATCCATACCTACGTGAAAGAGCGAGCTTCCCTGATGAATAGAGTCAATTCTTGATGCTCTAGTGTCACATTAGAACTATTGTACTCAAAAAGTCAAATCATTGCAATGTTGATAATTCATATATGTTGTGGGTAATTGTTGGTCCCAATTGATGTGTAATTAATTCGCCTTAGGCTAGCTAAAATGTCATTTTTTCTAGTGGAAGTGGAAATTTCCTTAATTGCTTGAGGACAAGCAAAAGCTTATGTTTGGGGGATTTGATAAGTAGGGATTTTGACCGCTTATTTGCTCTCTTTTACTTGCGTTCTAGTTCAAAAATGCTTAAAGGTATTCCCAAGAACTAATGAAATGTGCTTTTGTACAGGAATATTGGGAAACGAGCCAAAAAGGTCAAAATGAACTCCATAAAAGAGTCAAAAGGGAACAAGAACCAAAGCAGGACAAAAAGGCCAACAGTGCGGACCGCACAATTCTAGTGCGGCTGCAGAGGGGAGATTCAGAGAGTAGTCTTTGGGCCAGCTGAAGGCATGTGGACACGCACCGGAATTGTACGGTCGCAGGATGTAAAGTGCGGCCGTACTAATTATTATGCAATCTGCAGAAGTGAAGAATTAGAGAGCTAGGTTCAAGTCCAAAGTCAAGGAATGTGGGCCGCATCATTTTTGTGCGGCCGCACAATCAGAAGCACGGCCGTACTCTCTTTTATGCGGGCCACGGAAGCCCCGAATTACCAAGCCCAAGTTCCAGGAATGCGTACCTCATGATAATTGTATGGCCGCAGAAGCTCATTATGCGGACCGCACTAGAATTATGCGGCCGCACAACCTTCGCAAGGGTATTTTTGTCCGATATTTTCAGCTTAGTATAAATAGAACTTTTGGTCATTTTTAGGTTAAGTTTAGTTTTGGGACGAGCACCTGAGCCCTTTTCTTTGTTGTTTTGAGTAATTTTGTACGAGATTAACTTCTAAACATTAGATTTCCTTTCCTTAATTAATTATTATGCATTCTATCTTAATTTCTTCTTGTATTTCTTCAATTTTCATGAGTAGCTAAATTTCTAGCTAGGGTTGTGGCCCAACCCAGTGTGAGTACTTAATGGGTGTTTGATTTAGGGCTTGTTTGTGATTAGGTTAGTGATATTTAGCCCTGTTCATGCTTGTATTCTAGAATTAATGGTTGCAAACATTGATTCATGCCTATTTGACTTAATCTCTACTTGAGAAAGAGAGACTAAGTCTAGGAAAACTTGGCTAACAATAAATTGAGGTGAACTCAAGAAATTGATAGCCCCAATTATAGGATCCAAACTAGAGATAGTAAGACCCGACTTGAGCATATATCACTTGATTTTTGCAATACCTATTTGGACATGAGAAATCCAAATTTGGGCAAAATCACTCAAACTACCGAGAGGTATAGAGTGAGTAATTGCGTGTGATTGCCATAGTACGACCCCGACTAATCAAACTTGCCCTAGAAGTTACAATCCGTTAGGTAACCACCTAGGTGGAAGTCACGAACCTAGATTCTTTATCATTTGAAAAACAACCAAAACCAAAAATATTGTCTCCTAGTTTATAATTGCAATCAATAGCATAAAGTATAAATTGAAACAACAAACAAGAATGTGGAAGTACAATTTGAGGCACATTGTACAATTACACTAGGTGTATACCTAATCCCATTTCTAACTCCCTGAGGATTCGACCCCGGCTTGCGTTGGATTTTTATTATTGCTTCGACCGCCTCACTACCTATATTTGTGGTGTGAGTTTGGGCGACATCAAGACCCTATGTCTAAAAATGATCAACTAGGGAGAGGAGACCCTATGTTGGAAAACAGACTGGGGAATGGAGACCCTATGTCTAAAATAATTTCAACTAGGGAGTGGAGACCCTATGTTGGAAAAGAGACTAGGGAGTGGAGACCCTATGTCTAAAAAATACGTCAACTAGGGAGTGGAGACCCTATATTGGAAAAGTGACTAGGGAGTGGAGACCCTATGTATAAACAACTTCAACTAGGGAGTGGAGACCCTATGTTGGAAAAGCGACTGGGGAATGGAGACCCTATGTCTAAAATAGCTTCAACTAGGGAGCGGAGACCCTATGTTGGAAAAGCGACTAGGGAATGGAGACCCTATGTCTATAATAACTACAACTAGGGAGTGGAAACCCTATGTTGGAAAAGAGACTAGGGAGTGGAGACCCTATGTCTTAAAATAAAAATCAACCAGGGAGTGGAGACCCTATGTTGGAAACTGCAGCTAGGGATTGGAGACCCTACACTACCATGATTTTGAACTTTTTCTTTTCTTTTCGTTAGGAGGATGAGTAAAATGTTGGAAAGAATTTGGAGAAAACTTCCCTTTTTGGAGATGTTGTTCCGGCAGAGTTATTTTGATATCTGCGCGGTTTCTTTTTGGCTGCACCTGCTTCTTGCAAGGTTGTTTTGGATTACACCTGTTTCCTGTTTCTCAAACAAAGAACAATTTGTCAGCTTAAAATGGTGGTTGGTTTTGTGGCCTTGAACGTTTCAGTCACTTGATCTCGGCCCTTTCAGCTGCAACTGGTTGTTTCGTGAATACCGATTGCATTTCTAACTTCGGAGAACCGTAGCTTTTCCAGACTTTGCCAAGACGGTTAGTCACGTGGGACTTAACCTTTTCAACTTTATTTTGCCTCTGTGGGCATTTGACTTTGAATTTCCTCTTTTTTCAGAAGTTTTTGATTTCGAAACATCGGCCATCATGGCCAGTCGAAGTTGACTCGATGCACCTGCCGAGGCTGGGTGCCTTCTTGGATATTGGCTCGTATCAGACAAAAGCCCTATTAACAATCTTGCCAACCCTTCTTTGTCAGTTTTGGAACAGAGTTAGACCGAGAGGGGTTCAAAGAAAAACAAACAATGGAATGGACAATGAATTTAGACAAGAGGTATCCCTTTCGGGGGAAAGAAAGGACTTATCTGGAGTATATGCGTACTTCAATGAACATGACATGCCTTTTAGACTGGATTCCTGATCCGTGTAAACCGTCCGACTCTCAGAAATTCATCACAACTTTTACCTCGGAACCGAGAAACCTTGCCCAGGACTATGTCGATGCCATTGGCTGTGAGGATCCTTTTTTCGATCAGTAGCGCCCTTTGCGGGTTTTCACCAATTGACCTCTCTCATTTCTCTTCACACCGTCGCCTTATAGTGCTCTTTGCAAGTTTTCACTGACAAGACTCTCTCATTTTCAATTTCTCTGCTTACCATCGCCCTATGGTGCCCGTGAGGGTTTTCACCGATAAGACTCTCTCATTTTATTTCTCTCATTTGGTTGCATCAGATCCAAGTAACTGTATCCTCCAATTTGAACATCTTTGTCGATCGATCGGAAAGACTTGAAAAGGATTTGGGTAAAAACGATTTGGGTCGAATTACAACTTTTGAACCTTTCATGCGAAACCATCGCCGAAACATTATAATTGTTGCCCCGGTTTCAACTTTTGGGGGAACTAGGATTTTGTTTTGGTGTGACTGAACCCCAGAGAGAGGTTGTCTATGTATCCTTTCGAAATCAAGTCGAACGTAGTTCAAGGAACTTTGTTTATGATTTCTTTTGTTTTTTTTTTTGTATTTTTAACATTTTCAGGTTCCAGAGAGGGTAATCAAAGAAAAGAGAGATGGCTCAAAGGGTTTGCAAGGGTTGGTAGTGTTTGTGTAGGGTAATTAAAGCCTTCGTCATCCGAATCTGAGAGAATTTATGTTGCAAAAAAGGGTCAAACATAATACCTTTTGACCACATCTGCATTGACAGCTGCTTCGGGATCATTTCCTTTGATTTCTCCCAAATACAGCGCTCCTTTTGGCAACACTTTTCTTATAATGTACGGACCTTTCCAATTTGGAGCAAATTTTCCTTTTGCTTCCTCATGATGTAGTAGAATACGTCTCAAAATGAGTTACCCCACTTCAAATTTCCTGGGCCGCACTTTCTTGTTGTAGGCACGGGCCATTCTTTGTTGGTACAACTGCCCGTGGCAAAATACGGCCATCCGCTTTTCATCATTCATAGTTAATTGTTTCAACCGGTTCTTGATCCATTCATCGTCCTCTATCTCAGCTTCAACAATGATTCGAAGAGAGGGAATTTCAACTTCTACAGGTATTACAACTTCAGTGCCTTAAACCAATAAGTAAGGCGTGGCCCCAACTGATGCGCGCATGATTGTGCGATATCCTAGTAATGCAAAAGGCCATTCTTTTTGCCATTGTCTAGAACTTTGAATCATTTTCCTGAGGATCTTCTTGATATTCTTGTTTGCAACTTCGATAGCGCCATTAGCTTTGGGCCGATAAGAGGTAGAGTTACGATGCGTAATCTTAAATTGTTCGCATACCTCCCTCATCAAGTGGTTGTTCAGATTTGCAGCATTGTCTGTAATGATAGTTTTAGGGATACCAAAACGACAAATAATATTGGAATGCATGAAGTCCACCATCGCTTTCTTGGTGATGGCTTTGAAATTGACTGTTTCAACCCACTTTGTGAAATAATCAATGGAGACCAAGATGAATCTGTGCCCATTTGAAGCTTTTGGATCGATTGGCCTAATGACATCCATACCCCAGGCAACGAATGGCCAAGGTGCTGACATAGGATGCAACTCTAAAGGCGGTGCATGAAACAGGTCACCGTGTTCTGACATTGATGGCACTTCCAGACAAAACTGAAGCAATCCTTTTCCATGGTCATCCAGTAATAACCTGCCCAAAGGATTTTCTTTGCAAGGGCATATCCATTCATATGGGTCCCACATACTCCTGAATGCACTTTGTTCATGATCTTTTCATATTCTTGGGCATCTACACACCTCCAAAGATTCAAATCTGGAGTTCTTTTGTACAAGACTTCTCCGCTCAAGAAGAAACTGCTAGCAGGCCTTCTAATGGTTCTCTTTTGGTCTCCACTAGCCTGCTCGGGATATTCCTTTATCTTCAAAAACCTTTTGATATCATGATACCATGGCTTAACATATGAATCTATTTCAACTGCATTATAATAACTATGCCTTTCTCGAATTTGGATTTCTACTGGGTCAATATGGACATTGCCCGAATACGGCAACATTGAAGCCAAAGTAGCTGGTGCATCAGCTAGCTCATTGTGGAATCGAGGAATGTACCTGAACTCGACAGACTTGAACCATTTGCCGAGATCTTCCACATGTTGCCTATATGGGATGAGTTTGATGTCTCGAGTTTCCCATTCACCTTGGGCTTGCCGAATGATCAAATCAGAATCTCCCATGATTAGCAGTTGTTCCACATCCAGATCAACTGCCATATTCATGCCCATAATGTAGGCTTCATACTCAGTGGTGTTGTTGGTACAAAAGAACCGAAGCGGGCTGTGGCCGGATAGTGTTGACCCGTGGGTGAAATCAGAATTGCCCCAATCCCGTACCTTTTGCATTTACAGCTCCACCAAGGAACATTTTCCAAGCATTGGTGTCTTCTGGAATTAGTTCAACTGAATCTACTTCCTCGTCCGGAAAGTGAGTACTTAGGGGTTAGTATTCATCATCAACTGGGTTCTTAGCTGGATGATCCGCCAAGGCTTGAGCTTTCATCATCGTGCGGGTGACATAGACAATGTCGAACTCGGTGAGCAGGATTTGCCATTTTGCTAACCTTCTCGTGGGCATTGGTTTCTATAATATGTACTTCAGAGGATCCATTCTGGTTATGAGATATGTGGTGTAGGCCAAAAGATAATAACTAAGCTTTTGGGCGACCCAAGTTAGGGCGCAACAAGTTCTTTCCAACAAAGTATACTTGGCTTCATAACTAGTGAATTTCTTGCTCAGATAGTATATGGCTTGCTCTCTCTTCCCGGTTATGTCGTGTTGCCCCAGGACACAGCCGAAAGAATTTTCCAAGACTGTCAGGTACAAGAACAAAGGTCTCCCAGGCTCGGGTGGAACCAACACTAGCAGATTCGACAGATATTCTTTGATTTTGTCGAAAGCTTCTTGACACTCATCCGTCCATCTGATTGTCGCATCTTTCTTCAACAGCTTAAATATGGGCTCACACGTGGTAGTCAACTGAGCAATGAACCTGCAGATGTAATTCAATCTTCCTAGCAGACTCATGACCTCTTTCTTGGATCTCGGAGGTGGCAAATCCCAAATAGACTTTATCTTTGTTGGATCTAACTCGATACCCCTCCGGCTGACTATAAACCCCAGAAGTTTTCCATACGAAACTCCAAATGCACATTTAGTTGTGTTCAATTTCAAGTCATACCTTCACAGACGCTCAAAGAACTTTCTCAAATCCCGCACATGGTCTTCTTGCGTTCTGGATTTAATGATCACATCATCCACATACACCTCAATTTCCTGTGCATCATGTCATGGAAGATGGAAGTCATAGCTTTCATATAAGTTGCCCCAGCGTTCTTCACACCAAATGGCATGACCTGTAATAGTAAGTACCCAAGGTGTGGTGAAAGCCGTCTTTTCTGCATCTTCTTCATCCATTAGAACCTGGTGGTACCCAGCATAACAATCCACGAAAGACTGTATCTCATGTTTGGCACAATTGTCAACAAGAATGTGGATGTTTGGCAATGGAAAGTTGTCCTTGGGGCTTGCCTTGTTAAAATCCCGATAATCAACGCACACTCGGGTTTTCCCGTCTTTCTTTGGCACTGGAACCACATTATCCAACCATGTGGTGTATCGGACCACTTAGATCACACCAGCTTTTAATTGTTTAATGACTTCTTCTTTGATCTTATTACTGATATTTGTTTTAAACTTTCTTTGCTTTTGTTGGACTGGTGTGTAACCAGGATAAATTAGCAATTTATGTACCACCAAATCAACACTCAACCCTAGCATATCATCATAGGACCATGCGAACACATCTTGGAATTCAAACAAAATTTGGATCAATGCATCTCTAGTTCTTTCATCGGTGTGAATGCTTATCATGGTTTCCCGGACCTCTTCTGGACTGCCCAAATTAACTGGATCGGTTTCATTTAAGTTTGGCTTAGGCTTATTCTCAAATTGTTCAAATTCTCGATTTATTTCCCTAAAAACCTCATCTTCATCATATTTTGGTTCTTGATTCATTATTTTATAGTTAGACAGCGTTTTAGGATCTGGGCATGAAGTCCGCAAGCATGTCATGTTATTTAACTCCGCATTATTAGAACTGAAAAGAAAAAGATAAGAAAACTAGAAAATCAGAATAAAGAAAATGGAGATATCCATTGATGATAAAATATTGATTTGATTTCATTGGTAAAGATAAGAGGGTTTACATCGAAATCAAAAGACAATAAAAGTAAAACATTCGAGTTACACCTTGAAATAACTCGTAATGTAGAAAAGATGACAAGACTGGACTACCGGGATTCCCGCCTGACAGGGAATGGGTATCTTTCCAATTTTGAAGCTTGGAATTTGGTCCCATGCACGGCACCTCAACAGTGCTCGTGCCTTCACCCGGCCGGACCATGTGGGACTCATACAACATTTGTTTCATGGCTTCACAAATATCCTCAATTTCTTCGGCCGTGAAGGCCTCTTCTTCTTCTTCTACATACTTGGGTTTGCCAAATGACTTGCGAGATGCGGAACGGGCCGGGGCAGGACCCACCCATTTTTCTTGCGCTTATTGGCCCATTTTCTATCGGCCCTTGTAGCTCAAAAACCTATGCCAAAGAACTTCTCATTGGCGGTCGAAGTGATGGGCTTGTGATGCCTTATAGAGATATCCCGAGCCCCTTTACGGGCTTGTACCCATGTTTAATCATTTCAGTGGTAACCATGAACGAGGCATTAGATAAACAAGGTTGAGGAAATGGGGGCCTTTCTTCGCATTGGTCGGCGACCACAATTTTGAAAGCTTGGTAGATAATGTGCTCACTTCCTTCTCTAGCTTCGAGACACGGGACTGAAGGGTCCCTGTAAATGGATTGTTCATCTTCCCCATGGACAACATTTCTTGATTTTCATACTCAAATTTGACCATTTGATAGAGAGTGGAGGGCACAGCTCCTACAGTGTGAATCCACGGTCTTCCTACGAGAAAATTATATGAAGTATCCTAGTCCAGAACCTAGAAAGTCACTTCAAAATCCACGGGGCCAAAGGTCAAAATCAAATCAATTTCCCCTATTGTGTCTCGCTTGACACCATCAAAAGCGCGCGTACAGACATTGTTTGGTCAAATTCTTTCTGTTCCAATTTCCATCCTCTTGAGTGTTGAGAAAGGGAAAATGTTAACCCCGGAACCACTGTCCAGCATGACTGTCTTTACATAATAGCCCTCACATTTGACAGTCATGTGAAGGTCTTTGTTGTGGGCGGCTCCCTCTGGGGCAAATCATCACGGCTGAAAGAAATCCTGTTGACTTCGAAGAATTGTTCAGCCATTGTTCGTCTGAAGTTTCAACCGGGACATATGCCTCGTTCAATGTTTTCAAGAGTACCTTTTGATATTTATTCGATCTCAATAACAAAGATAAAAGCGAGATCTGGGAAGGAGACTACCGGAGTTGGTCAACTATGGCATATTCCGAAGTTTTCATTTTTCAGAAAGACTCTTCTACTTCTTCAGCGCTCACAGGCTTCTTAGGTGGAAACCGTTTATCCTTGTTCAGTTTTACTTCTTTAGCTCTTTTGGGTTGTGGTACTTCCCAGATTGGTTCATTTTGTTCACCTCTCCCATAATCTCTTCCCCATGTAAGTAACCACTGTTTTTTTGTAATTCCAGGGGACTGCAGTGGGGTCTCTCATAGGGCTCTATGGTACAAAGCTAATAATCACGGGCTCATTCAGCCTTGGTGGAATTACTGGCCCCCGCGCCAGATTAGTCCCTTTTCGCACATACAACTTTGGCATATTCAGCAGGGCTTTCCTTTGCTCGAATCTTTTGGGAGTGTTCAACATGCGTTGTTCTTTCCTTGGGGCCCTAGGAATATAAATAGCATCCTTAGCAGGTGCTACCCCAGTTTTTGTTTCTACAGCTTTTTCTACAACTTGAGGGATTGGAGTGATTTTCTTCTCATTTCTGGCTTGTTTCGCCACCGCTTTGGGTCTTGCCTCTGAATCGGCAATGGCAATGATATCTTTTAAGGCTGGGTCAAACTCTTTATCATCATAAATCATTCCAATGACCGGACTATTGTTCTGAGTCGGTAATGGATTATTAGTCACATTAGGAACTTCCTCGTCCGTCAGCACCACTCGTTTTTGTTCTATTAAACTTTCAACTGCCCTCTTCAGGGTCCAACAGTCCTCTGTATCATGACCCTATGCACCTGAATGGTAGGCACACCTGGTACCGGGCCGGTATAATGGGGATTCAAATTTTTTCCAATTTGGGGGTACAGGTTGCAATAGACCCATCTGGATTAACTTCGGAAACGGGCTAGAGTAGGATTCACCAATAGGAGTGAAGTTATTTCTCCTGGGAGGCTCACAAGGGCGTGAATTATGTTGGTAGTTGTTTTGTGGTGGACGGGGGTTATATGGAGCTTGGTGAGGATGGTTATTTCTGAGTGGTGGAGCTCTATTTTGGTTGTAGTGTTGTTGTGGCCATGTATAGGGTTGGGCATTCATCACCGCAAAGAGAGGCGGTGCCACGGCATATGCTGCATCTTGGTGGGCGTAGTAGTGTTTTGGGGTTCTGGGAGGCAGGTAAGAATGATCATGTGATCGGCGGGGGCCTCTCGAACCTAAAGCTATCATGTCTCATTCTTTCTTCTTCTTTCGATTTGCTAAACCCCCCGAGCCGTTCTGGATGGCTTGGGAGGTGGCTTGATAAGTAAGGAATTTGACCGCTTACTTGCTCTCTTATACTTATGTTTTAGCTCAAAAATGCTCAAAGGTATTCCCGGAAACTACCAAAATGTGCTTACTTGCAGGAATATTGGGAAACGAGCCAAAGAAGTAAGAATCAACTCATAAAGGAGTCTAAAGTGAACAAGAACCAAAATAGGGCAAATGAGATAGCAGTGCGGACCGCACAATTCTAGTGCGGCCGCAGAAGGAGATTCAGAGAGTATGTTTTGGCCAGCTCCGGGAGTGCGGACCGCACTTAAATTGTGCGGCCGCAAGAGGTCAATTGCGACCGCATCCATTTTTATGCGGACCGCAGAGTTGAGATTTACAGAGTTGGAAAGTTTTGGAGTGCGGTCCGCATCAATTTTGTGCGACCGAATAATCCTGAGTGCGGGCGCACCCACTTTTATGCGGACCGTAGAAGCCTGAAGATTTCAAGCCCAATTTCACAATACTGCGGACCGCACTAGAATTGTGCGGCCGGAGAAGTCCATTTTGCGGTCCGCATCAGAATTGTGCGGCCTCACAACCTCCGTAGGGGCATTTTATTCAAATATTTTCAGCTTAGTATAAATACAACTTTTTGTCATTTTTAGGTTACGTTTAGTTTGCAGAGGTGCACCTGAACGTTTTTATTTACTTCTTTGAGTAATTTTGTATTAGATTGACTTCTTAACACTAGATTTTCTTTGTTTAATCTATGATTATGCATTCTACCTCAATTTCTTCTTGTGTTTCTTCATTATTTATGAGTAGCTAAATCTTTAGCTAGGGTTGTGGCTCAACCTTAGTGTGGATACTTAATGGGTATTTAATTTTAGGGATTGTTTGTGATTGGGTTAGTGAAATCTAGCCTTGTTTATGCTTAAATTCGAGAATTAATGGTTGCAAACATTGATTCATGCCTTTTTGACCTAGTCTTTGCTTGAGAAAGAGAGACTGGGTTTAGGAAAACTTGGCTTGCAAGGAATTGGGGTGAATTCAAGAAATTGATAGCCCCAATTAAAGGGTCAAAACTAGAGATAGTAAGACCCTACTTGAGCATATATCACTTGATTTGTGCAAATACCCATTTGGGCTTGAGAAAGCCAAATCGGACAAAATCACTCAAACTATCGAGAGGTATAGAGTGAGCAACTGCGTGTGTTTGCTATACCACAAACACGATAAATCAAACTTGACCTATAGTTTACAACCCTTTTGGTAGCCACCTAGGTGGAAGTCACGACCCTAGATTCCTTTATCATTTGAAAACCACTTAAAACCAAAAATACTATCTTCTAGTTATTATTTGCAATCATTAGCTAAAAGTTGAAATAGAAAACAACCAATGAATATGTGGAATTCCAATCCAAGACACATCATACATTTACTCTTGGTATATACCTAATCCAAATTCTAACTCCCTGTGGATTCGATCCCGACTCGTGTTGGATTTATTATTGCTTCGACCGCCTCACTACCTAATTGTGGTGTGAGTTTGGGCAAGATATTTTGGCACCGTTTCCGGGGAGTTAAACGGATTTAGCTATATATCTAGGTTTTTGTGTGTTTTGTCTTTCTTTCCTTCTAGTTGCTAATTTTGTGTTTGAATTGATTCTAGGTACGAAAATGGCTCTCAACAACAAGCCCATCGGAAATGTGCACCTTGGGGAGGACGTGGACGATGATGCCATGGATGAGGTTCCTATTGAACATCAAGCTAATAGATGAGGCTGCCCTCCTCACGATAATGTGCCCGTCCCTCCCCCACCTCTACCAAGAGCGGCAGCCCATTGACAATTGTCAAACGAGGGTTATGCAAGTGTAGTCCCGCCCCGTATTAGGGTGGGCAACTTCCAACTCACCAATGTGATGCTTACAGTACTTGAACAACGGGGTTTCTTCACCGAGGCTCCGAGTCAAAATGCCTGCAAGCATCTCAAGGGGTTCGACAATATCCTTCTCAAGGCCCAAGCTCTTCATCCAATGGGATGGGTAGAATTGAAAACATGTTTAAACAGATGATGGAGAAGAACGCCGACTCCGATGCTCAATATCCTCGCACAACACTTCTATTCGGAATTTGGAGGTTCAGGCCAAATCTCACAAGTTTTGAACACTCGACCTAAGGGGGCACTACCTAGTGATACGGTGGTGAACCCGAATGGTGGGAATAATACGGAACATGCCATGGTCGTGACTACTAGAAGTGGAAAAGGTGGAGATGCCACCACCTCCAATCCAAGAAGGATTGAAGATGAAGATGTTGTGGTTCAAGAGGATGAAATCCCAAGCAATGTGGTTCAAGCTAGTGAAGAAGTGAGAATTGATATAGAAGAAAGTGTGGAGGAGACGCAAGAAGAGGTGAACCCGTCTAGGGAACATGTGATTGATATCCCAGAACCGGTGGTGCCAAAGGATAAGGAACCAATGCCAAGGTCTCCTCCTCCATACCCTCAAAGGCTTGCAAAGCAATACAGTGAGAACCAATTCAAAAAGTTTATTGATATGATGAAGAGTTTGTCCATAAATGTGCCATCGGTTGAGGCATTGGAGCAAATACTGGGATATACAAAATTCACGAAAGATTTGGTAACCAAGAAAAGATTAATGAATTGTGAAACCATCAATATGACTCATCAAGTGAGTGCTATTGTGAACTCAATGGCTCCAAAGTTGGAAGATTCGGGCACTTTCACTATCCCTTGCACTATTGGCAGCGCCGATTTTGCCAAAGCATTATGTGATCTCGGGGCAAGTATCAACTTGATGCCCTACTTTGTGTTCAAAACTTTTGGAATTGGGCAACCAAGACCCTCACCCATGAGGTTTCAAATGGCGGATCGGATAATGAAGAGGCCTTTGGGCATTATTGATGATGTATTGTTAGAGTTGACAAGTTCATCCTCCCAGTGGATTTTGAGATCTTAGATTGTGAAGTGGACTATGAGGTGCCTATAATTTTGGTTAAACCTTTCCTTACTACGGGGAAGGCTCTTATTGATGTGGAGGCCGATGAGCTCACTTTTCGGGTGGGTGACAAAAAGGTGGTCTTCTATGTGTGCAAATCAATGAGGCAACCGAATAGTAATGAAGTTTGTTCATTTGTGGATTTGGTGACCGACGTGATTGGTGATGGTGCTAGTGCAACAATGAATGTTGAGGAAAAATTGGAAGCATTTTTGCTCAATCTTGATGATGATGAGGAGAGTGACGGCTATGTGGAGTGTGTAAATGCATTGCAAGGCATGGGGTCATACACTTATGAGCCCCGAAAGCTATATTTGGATCTTGAAAACCGAAAGACTCCTCCAGCAAAGCCCTCAATCGAGGAGCTTCCCACCTTGGAGCTAAAGCCATTTCCACCGCACCTCAGGTATGAATTCCTTGGCCCTTCTTCTAATTTACCGGTTATTCTTTCTTCGTGCTTAACTAAAATACAGGTAGAGTCCACTTTGGAGGTTCTATAAAGGAGGAAAAGGGCAATCGGTTGGACTTTGGTAGATATCCAAGGCATAAGCCCTGCCTTTTGCATGCACAAGATTATCTTGGAGAAGGGTGCCAAACCCTCCGTTGAACATCAAAGAAGATTAAATGAAGCAATGCAAGCGGTGGTGAAGAAGGACATAATCAAGTGGTTGGATGTTGCGGTTTTTTACCCCATTTCCGATAGCTCATGGACCTCTCCGGTGCAACGTGTCCCAAAGAAAGGGGGCATGACTATGGTAACAAATGACAAGAATGAATTGATCCCCACAAGAACCGTCACCGAGTGGAAAATGTGCATGGACTATAGGAAACTCAACAAAGTCACTCGGAAAGATTATTTCCAGCGTCTATTTCTTGATCAAATGCTTGATAGGTTGGTCGAACGTGCTTTTTATTGCTTCCTTGATGGATACTACGGCTACAATCAAATTCTTATTGCTCCCGGGACCAAAAGAAGACCACTTTCACATGTCCTTATGGTACTTTCTTATTTTTAAGGATGCCATTTGGGTTGTGTAATGCACTTAAGGTCTTCATGGATGATTTCTTTGTGGTAGGGAATTCGTTTGATGAGTGTTTGAATAATTTGGATAAGGTCTTGGCTAGATGTGAGGAGACTAATTTGGTGTTGAATTGGGAAAAGTGTCACTTCATGGTCGAGGAAGGCATTGTCCTTGGCCACAATATTTCAAAACATGGTATTGAGGTTGACCAAGCCAAAATTGATGTGATCTCCAAACTCCTTCCTCCTACATATGTGAAAGGAGTGAGGAGCTTCTTGGGTCATGCGGGGTTCTATCGCCGATTCATCAAGGACTTTTCCAAGGTGGTATACCCTTTGAGGTGAGCTCTAAGCGTATACACATAGATAGGTCTGGGTAAGCGACCATCAATTGTATGGGTAGTAACTTATACAAAGTATAGTCTCTATAAGAAGGACCAAAGCGCACTGAGAGAACCTACCGATTCTTGCCAGTCATAACAACCAGAACGGGTTAGCCTTCGTTTGCCCCATTGGCAAAAGGATTATATCCGTTGATAAGTTGTGAAGAGTTTAACCATAAATAATCCATTAACCATCCCATCAAATAAGTGGAAGATTCATTAAACTGTGAAGTGTTGCCCTGCCAGAATGTGATGTGTGTAAACTTTTGGAGAAGGATGCCAAGCTCCATTTCAGTGAAGATTGTATGAAGGCATTCAAGTTGCTTAAGTTCAAGTTGACTACTACTCCTAATATCACCGCACCGGATTGGAGCTTGCCTTTTGAGCTCATGTGTGATGCTAGTGATGTTGCGGTTGGAGCGGTGTTGGGGCAAAGAATCAACAAAATCTTCCATCCTGTCTACTATGCTAACAAGACCAAGAATGATGCCCAAGTCAACTACACAATGACCGAGAAGGAGCTACTTGCTATAGTTTTTGCCATGGAGAAGTTCCGGCCGTATTTGACGGATACTAACTTGATTGTTCACACCGATCATGCGGCACTTCGATATTTGATGAGCAAGAAATATTCTAAGGTAAGGTTAATGCGTTGGGTGCTTCTTTTGCAAGAGTTTGATCTAGAAATTCAAGACCGCAAGGGTAGTGAAAATCAAGTGGCAGACCACTTGTCCCGTTTGGAGGAGGAGGGGAGGCCACATGATGTACTTGAGATCAATGATTCATTTCCAGATGAGAAACTCCTATCCGTTTCAATGACCGGAATGCCATGGTTCACTGATTTAGCCAATTATCTTATTGAGCAGCATTTTACCGAATGAGTTCTCTTCAAACCAAAGGAAGAAACTCAAATGGGATGGCTTGGATTATTACTGGGAACGAGAATGGCTACAAAGGTTTTGACTTGTGGATTCTATTGGCCTACCCTCTATAAGGACGCGAGTGAACTTGTCAAGCGTTGTGATGAATACGAAAGAGCCGGTGGAATTTCTAAGAAGAATGAGATGCCCCTTACCACCATTTTAGAGATTGATATCTTTGATGTTTGGGGTATCGATTTCATGGGACCGTTCGTGAGCTCTTGTGGGAAAACTTACATTTTTGTAGCCATGGACTATGTGTTGAAATGGGTTGAAGCTGTGGCTTTACCCAACAATGAAGCTCGAAGTGTGGTGGCTTTCTTGAAAAAGAACATCCTCACAAGGTTTGGTACTCCGCGGGCCATTATTAGTGATGGGGTTCGCACTTTTGCAATCGGGCTTTTGATACCTTAATCACCAAGTATGGTGTCACTCATAAAGTCTCCACCCCCTACCATCCTCAAGCAAGTGGACAGGTTGAAGTCTCCAACCGGGAGATCAAGAGTATTTTATCAAAGACTGTGAATGCCAACCGAATGGATTGGTCAAAAAAACTTGATGATGCTCTTTGGGCTTATAGAACAGCCTACAAAATGCCGATTGGGATTTCTCCATATCGATTGGTGTTTGGGAAGGCGTGCCAACTTCCGGTAGAACTTGAGCATAAGGCCATGTGGGCTTTGAAAAAGTTGAACCTTGAGTGGGATGTCGCTGCAAAATCTAAGAGTGGCACATTTGAATGAGCTTGATGAATTCCGGTATCATGCCTACGCAATTTTGTCCCTTTACAAGATGAAGTACCTCCATGACAAGTATATCCACAACAAGGAGTTCAAAGAAGGTGATTTGGTGCTATTATTCAATTCCAGGTTAAGATTGTTCCCGGGCAAGCTGAAATCAAAATGGAGTGGGCCCTTTGAAGTAGTGAGTGTAACCCATTTTGTTGCTCTAGATTTGAAAAATAAGAGCAATGAGGTGTTTAGAGTCAATGAGCACCGGGTTAAACATTATCTTGGCAAGGTTGATGATGGCCACATTATGGCGGTCCTTCATTTCAAGTGATTGGTAATCTGCGTCGTGCCGCGATGTTAAATCAGGCGCTTCTTGGGAGGCAACCCATGCCTTTTTCTTTCTTTTATTGTCCTTCTTCTAGATAGGATTTGTTTTTTGCTAACCAATTTTGAAGTGTATGTAGGAATGGGTGTGCATTGCAGGGATGTGCATGAAAAATTTGGCTAAGTGTCAAAATGCATGGTCTCAGAAGTTGGACTATCAAAAACACTTAAGGAAATGCGGCCACACACATTTTTGTGTGGACCGCATGATGCTGCGGACGCACTCATTTTTGTGCGATCCGCAGCCAGTCATCTCAAAAGCAGGTAAGGAGTGCAGTCCGCATCAAAATTATGCGGCCGCACTCAGGTTAAAAAATGGGTCCCACGGGTAAAAGTATAAATAGGACTTCCCTTTTCTGTTTACACTTTTCAAACCCCTTAGCCCTGGAAACTAAGATTGAACAGTAAATCTCCCCATTTGCACTCAAATTATTCCCTCAATTCATCACCTACATCTTCATTATTGGTATGTTAAATTCCTCATTAGATTCATTACCTTTTATTTGCTTTTATTCTTAGATTTAGGGTTAATTACATGCTTAAAAATGTCAATGTTCCGTTGTTTTTGCTTAAAATCATGTGGGTAGTTTTTTTTGTATGATAATTGGGGTCTGGGTAATGTGCTAATGAGGTTTGCTTGCTAAAATAATGTCAGTTTGAGCGGAAAAATCACATAAACTCGTGCCAGTGAATTTTGAATTATGCGGCCGCACACATTTTTATGCGGTCCGCAATAGAGGTTATGCGGCCGCACTCATTTTTGTGCAGTCCATAGTGCTCTGAGTTTTGAAAGTAGTGAGCTTAACTTATGCGGCCACACTCAAAATTGTGCGGTCCGCAATGGACTTATGCGGCGGCACTCATTTTAGTGTGGTCCACAATGATGGATGTTCAGAGACCCCAGAAGTCTAAACCTGGGGCTCTGCGGCCGCACTCATTTTTGTGCGGTCCGCAATGGGCACTCTGCGGCCGCACTCATTTTTGTGTGGTCCGCAATGGGCACTCTGCGGCCGCACTCACTTTTATGCGATCCACACTGCCCTTCTGAGAATTATTTCCTGCAACTTCCAATTATGTCTAAGCGTGCATTATAAGCTTCAATTATAATTGATTTCAAGTTCTTATGTGTGCAGATAATGGTTCGCTCACATGGCAAGGGTGATATTTCAAAAAGGAGGGCAGAACCCTCCCGAGGTCGGGGTCAAGGCAAAAGTAATCTCCCTCTAGCAATCCAAAAGGTCATAAGCAAGAAAGCCACATCTAATAGAGCCCCTAACACCTCGGAGACCAGTGAGTATGTTCCATCCGGGGAAGCCTCTGAGGGTAACTTCGTGCAAGCACAACCGGAAGCCCAATCACAATAGTTCCCAGGGAGACTCCATTTGGTCGATGAGTCTTTTTCAGCTGCCAGTTCATCTGAAAGATCGGACGAGGGCAACCAAGACTCTAAGCCCTTGTCTTCACCTGCTCCCCATGCTCCAATAAACTTAGATGATTATGATGTTCCAAATGATGGGAGAGGGGGAGATACTGCAGTGCCAGGGTTGGAAAGATCAAGGAGGACGGAGATTTGGGAGGATAGATTCGTTAGTGCCAATGCCTTTGCAAAGTTCCGGGAATGGTGGCCACAAAGGTCGCTCACTCTTGAGCGACAATTTTTTATGAAAGACCTGAACAAACACAACCCCAATGTACTTAGGCGATTCCAAGAACGGAAAGGTTTGAGCTGGTTCACCAACAAAGTTCTGGATGCAAATGAGTACCTGGTCAAGGAATTCTACGTGAATGTTGCTCACATCAAAAAGGGTACTAAGGTAACCAAAGTGCGGAATCTAAAAATCCGCTTTGACCCTGTGACACTGAACACATATGTGGGGTTGAAGAAGTGGAGGCAGTGCAGTATTTGGAGAAGCTAGCCATCGGTGATGCAGCTCGTCCGTGGTTGGCTGAGATTCTAGCAATCCTAGGGTCAACACCTCCGTGGCTCATAGCAGGGGTTCCAATTTTTCGGGCCACCATTAACTTTGAAGAAAAAGGGTGGCAAACGTTCGTGTGTATCCGCATTGACCCGTGCCTCGATGAAAACATGCTTCCACTTCCCCGTGCAGTCTTGGTGGCTTCTATTATGGCGGGATATCCGATAAATGTTGGTGCCATCATGTCCACCAACATCACTTTAGCTGTCCAGAAGGGAGAGATATCCTACCCGTACCCAAAATTCCTCACCGAATACTTTAAGGATCAAGGGGTGGAGTCCAAGCATTATGATACAGATGTGAAGGCTAAGAAGCCTTTCTCCTGGTACCACCTTCAGGGAGCTGACAACCCGAAGTTCAAGGGTAAAGCTACTACCTCCACTGACCAGTCTGAGGAGCCAGCGGTAGTGGTTACTAATTTAGTTGTCGAGCCTTCCACAGCAGCCGGTACTTCCACCGAGACAGCAGCCATGCCACTATCTTCATCTAACGGACCTTCTAGTTCTGCCAGACTTTCAGTAACATTGCTAGTTCCTGCTTCATCTACCTATCCTCACACTGCACTGCGAGTCTCCCAGGCATTGGCAAGTCTCAACAACTGGATGCAGGCAGCTACTACAAAGCTGACTGATATATCCAGTGTTGTTGCAGCACAGTCCTCAGCCCCAGCAGCCCCAGCACAGCCACAGGTACCTCCGTCAGTGGAGGAAGCATTAAAGAAGATTCTAGAAAACCAGATGATTATTACAGATACTCTAGTGGCACATGAGAAGGTCATTGCAGACTTGACCAAGCAGGTCAGGAAGATGAAGAAGTCTCAAGCATCAAAGAGGTCCGTGGAGAAATTGACTAAGGAGGTCGAGAAGATTGCATCTGCAGGGGATTTTCCATTGGATCTTCTCATGGAGACAGCCCTACCAGCATCACAGACAACACCAGAGGCAGCAGCCGGCCAGTCTGAGAAGCCGGTTGCCACTTCCCACACAGCTGAGGAGATGATCCGGATGCTCAGCAACCTAGTTGACCCTCAGCCTGGTGATGATGAGATACAGCTTGAGGCTGAGGTTGCTGATGATACTATGCATACAGAGACCACACAGGGAGTTCTCTTAACTCTCTACCTTTTCCCTGTTCTTATTTTTGTTAAGCGTTAGGGACAATGCTTGATTTTTATTTGGAGGGTGGTCTATTCTTATTATTTGACATTTGGGCTGTAATAACTCGGATACTATTTTTATTTCATCTTTATTTTCCTTTGTTATGTATATATTTTCTCCATTTGATGTAAATATGCATTTCCCTTATGTAAATATTCTTCTCTCTTATGTATATATTCATTTGACTTCGGTTTGTATATTCTTTTATCTCGCTTTATATTGTTTATTTCATAGCTTCTTTAGTTTGCTTTTCTTTAATATTATAACTTCTTATTTACTTTAGTAGCTTCTTTTTTTAATTTTCTAGCTTCTTTTTATGTTTTGAGTGAACAATAAGTCTTTGGTTTTCTTAATTTCACAATTCTTTCGAAAGGTGGATTTTGTGTAAACCGGGTGGCTTTTTCCAACGATGGATGGCGTGACAACCTTCTTAAGGATTGAGTCTGTTTTCTTTTTTGTTTTGGTGAATATAGTAGTAATGAATAAAAGGGGTCTCAAGCATGCTTCACTTGGCACCCTATGATCGTATGGTTTAAAACAAGTTGTTGGCAGAAAATAGCTCTAGTTGTGACTCTTTTGACTCTTGTGTTGACTTAAGCAGTCATCGAGTGGTTCAAATCGAGCCATTTGTGATTCTCAATCTTAGCTAGGGGTGTTGTGGGCCCTCGACTCTATTCTTTTTAGCAATCCAGAAGCATAAGAGGTGAGATGTTTGGTTGCAAGTCCAAGTACCCGTGCCAATGGTCTAGAACTTGCCCCGAATGTTTGTCTAGGCAAAATTCTAAGTGTAGCTTGGCCTGAGAAATGATCATAGGCTCTCCTTGATCCGATTTGAAATTTGAAATCTTCCATCGCCTACCAATGTGATATCCCTAGTCAACCCCTTTGAGCCGAATCCCTTTTTCTTTCAATTACCACGTTACAAGCCTTCATCCGTTTTGTAATG
Organism: Nicotiana attenuata; assembly: GCF_001879085.1. Lineage (NCBI taxonomy): Eukaryota > Viridiplantae > Streptophyta > Magnoliopsida > Solanales > Solanaceae > Nicotiana > Nicotiana attenuata. Next base: position 84,482 of record NW_017671852.1, read on the forward strand.
ACCCTCTCTTGGTACCCGATCTTTCCTTAGCATTCTTGAGAAAGAATTGGCAAAAACATAAGTTTGGGGGAGAGAAGAGGAGTTTGAAAGTGATGAAAAGTACAAAGAAAAGAAAGAAATGAAGAAAAGGGAAGGCAAAGAAAAGAAAGAAAGAAAGAACAAAAAGAAAAATGCCAAAAAGAAAGTGAATTAAGTGAAGAGTTGAAGGGAATCCAAAAGAAAATAAGGAAGAAAGGTTAAAGTAAATAAAAAAAGGAGAAAAATGAATGTCATGCTCAAGAAAGAGTGACGTTACGTCTCTCTAGTTCCCCCGAGGAAGAAGAAAATGACTCAAAGAGTCGAGAAAGTATGAGACGAAAAGAGAAAATGGAGTGCTTAAGGAAAGATGAAACCATTCTATTCCAACAAGTACTACCTTTACCCAAAAGCCTTCTTTACATCCCGCAAAAGCCCTACATGATTTCAAGTTGAGTGAGCTTACATTAGTGGTGATTTACATGAGGGGCAAGCTTATGGTACTTAAAGCCGATCTTGTGACGTTCTTTTGAGAGAGATGAGCGATCTTTTCACAATCCTTGCATCGAGTGATTCATTCTAAAGTGAGATTTGCTAATGGAGAGTAGAGGAGGAGGATTTTGGGATCCACAATGACCTACGTGAAAGAGCGAGCTTCCTTGATGAATAGAGTCAACTCTTGATGCTTTAGTGTCACACTAGAACTATTGTACTTAAAAAGTTGAATCACTGCGTTGTTAATAATTCATATGTGTTGTGGGTAATTGTTGGTCCCAATTGATGTGTGTCTGATTCACCTTAGGCTAGCTGAAATATCCCTTTTTCTAGTGGAGGTGGGAATTGCCTTATTTTCTTGAGGACAAGCAAAAGTTAAAGGTTGGGGGAGTTGATAAGTAGGGATTTTGACCGCTTATTTGCTCTCTTATACTTGCGTTTTAGCTCAAAAACAAAGGTATTCCCGGAAACTACCAAAATGTGCTTACTTGCAAGAATATTGGGAAATGAGATAAAGAAGTCAAAATCAACTCATAAAGGAGTCTAAAGTGAACAAGAACCAAAATAGGGCAAATGAGATAGCAGTGTGGACCGCACAATTCTAGTGCGGCCGCAGAAGGAGATTCAGAGAGTATGTTTTGGCCAGCTCCGGGAGTGCGGACCGCACTTAAATTGTGCGGCCGCAAGAGGTCAATTGCGACCGCATCCATTTTTATGCGGACCGCAGAGTTGAGATTTACAGAGTTGGAAAGTTTTGGAGTGCGGTCCGCATCAATTTTGTGCGACCGAATAATCCTGAGTGCGGGCGCACCCACTTTTATGCGGACCGTAGAAGCCTGAAGATTTCAAGCCCAATTTCACAATACTGCGGACCGCACTAGAATTGTGCGGCCGGAGAAGCCCATTTTGCGGTCCGCATCAGAATTGTGCGGCCTCACAACCTCCGTAGGGGCATTTTATTCAAATATTTTCAGCTTAGTATAAATACAACTTTTTGTCATTTTTAGGTTACGTTTAGTTTGCAGAGGTGCACCTGAACGTTTTTATTTACTTCTTTGAGTAATTTTGTATTAGATTGACTTCTTAACACTAGATTTTCTTTGTTTAATCTATGATTATGCATTCTACCTCAATTTCTTCTTGTGTTTCTTCATTATTTATGAGTAGCTAAATCTTTAGCTAGGGTTGTGGCTCAACCTTAGTGTGGATACTTAATGGGTATTTAATTTTAGGGATTGTTTGTGATTGGGTTAGTGAAATCTAGCCTTGTTTATGCTTAAATTCGAGAATTAATGGTTGCAAACATTGATTCATGCCTTTTTGACCTAGTCTTTGCTTGAGAAAGAGAGACTGGGTTTAGGAAAACTTGGCTTGCAAGGAATTGGGGTGAATTCAAGAAATTGATAGCCCCAATTAAAGGGTCAAAACTAGAGATAGTAAGACCCGACTTGAGCATATATCACTTGATTTGTGCAAATACCCATTTGGGCTTGAGAAAGCCAAATCGGACAAAATCACTCAAACTATCGAGAGGTATAGAGTGAGCAACTGTGTGTGTTTGCTATACCACAAACACGATAAATCAAACTTGACCTATAGTTTACAACCCTTTTGGTAGCCACCTAGGTGGAAGTCACGACCCTAGATTCCTTTATCATTTGAAAACCACTTAAAACCAAAAATACTATCTTCTAGTTATTATTTGCAATCATTAGCTAAAAGTTCAAATAGAAAACAACCAATGAATATGTGGAATTACAATCCAAGACACATCATACATTTACTCTTGGTATATACCTAATCCAAATTCTAACTCCCTGTGGATTCGATCCCGACTCGTGTTGGGTTTATTATTGCTTCGACCGCCTCACTACCTAATTGTGGTGTGAGTTTGGGCGAGATCATGGATCTCAAAGCATATTGACTTATGATCCGGCCAATTTTCAGGCTGTTTTCTACCATTTATCCAATTTTTATTGCCCCTGCAAAAGGTTTGCCCATGGCAGACATCATGTTCTGAAAGTAATCAGCCTCTTCGGACTACAAGAAAACATTGACCAGTTTTGTCTCATCCATAGGCGGCTTTACTCTGGTTTCTTACTCACGCCACTTGATAGTGTGTTCACGGAAACTTTCTGCAGTTTTCTTCTTGAAATTGGTCAGCAAATTCCTATCTGGAGCTATATCATCATTGTATTGAAATTGCCTAACGAAATCTCGGGCCAAGTCATCCCATATATGCCAATGGGAGATGTTGTGGTCCATGTACCATTCTGATGCAATTCCCATCAAGCTCTCCCCTAAGTAAGCCATCAATAATTCTACTTTTCCACCAGCACCCCTCAGTTGGTTATAGTATCGTTTCAGATGAGCGATCGGGTCTCCGTGCCCGTCGTACTTTTCAAATTTTGGCGTTTTAAAGCTAGCGGGCAAGTGAACATGGGGAAACATGCACAGACCGGAGTACAAGACACTCTTTTGGCCACTCAGGCCTTGCATTTCAGACATTGTTCGAGGCTTTTCATCTTTCGAGCCATCTCTTCTTGCTCGGAGTTTCTCACTGTTCTTTCCTATTCCATTGGAGACTCATATTGCGGGTGCTGAAGGTAAGATTTAGGGGTAACATGAGCTGTGTCAAGCTGAAACTGCGGGACTTGAAAAGTGAAAGTTGGAGGCTCGAAACATGATCTAGGCACTGTTGGTTGTGCTGTAGTAGAGACTGGTGGTGCGGTAAATAATGTAGAAGGTACTCCCAAAAATGGTGCCTGGGGGCGAACCTCTACCGGTGAAATTGGCTTATATAGTGGGGTACCCAAACGGGATGAATGGGTTGGTTACGGGGATGGGGACGTTGGAGGTTCCACTCGTCCTGGGAAGCAGTTCAGGAAATCTGGGGATTGTACTGGGCGGTTCTTTGCCATTAGACCAAGTGTCCCAGATTTCTAACATGCGGACGCGCAACCTCCTATTTTCTTCAGCGGCTGCTGACTCTGACTGTGGAATAGCTGATACCGGAAATGTGGAATAAAAGAAAAGACAAAATTTTAGGTTTTTCAATATTTCATTATGGGTTTTTCTATTACAAATATTGAAAATACTGACGAATAAATAAAAACATACAAACTCAACACAGAAAAACAAACAGACTTGAAAAAGACGAACAGACTCGAAAAAGTAGAATACAAACTCAAAGCCAAAAAGGTCAAGAATACATAAGAGCCTTCAATGCTACTTTGGGGGCCCGCAGGACATTAGTCGGTCTCGACACGGGCCTGCGTGCAATCTCTTCTAGAAGGTACTCTAAATCAACCATCACCTAACGTACAAAGGTCAATACAGCAGCAAAGAATATGGACCTGGTCATATCTTCGCATTCATGGCACTTCATTGCAACATAATCAGCAATTTTCTAAATTCTCATTCTAATGACACCCTTTTCTTGAAGAGGACGTCCAATTTGCTGAGATCGGGCCTCCAACACCTGCGCGGCTATGTGGTTTTGGTCTTGTAACTACTGCATGTCTTCTTCCAATCTAGAAATCAATGTATAGCAATGCTCTTTCCGTTTTGAAATCCTTTGTTTGCTGGACCATTTCATTCTCGAGATTAGTCAGTTTTTTCCTTAAGATTGTGACCCCTCTATCATACTTTTTCTTTAACTGTTGAGCAAACCTTGTCCGTTCTTCTATACTCTTTGCCAACTTTGCCCGAGTTTTTTCCAATTCATCCTCGGCCTTTGCCAGATCAAGCCCATAATCATGCACTTTTCGCCTCAGATTGCTTATGAGTTTTTCATCTTTTTCGCTTCTTACTAGGGTTTTGGCGGCTATTTTCATCTTCTGAATCTGAGCTCGGAGGGCTTCATTTTCTCGGGCCAACCTTTTCTTTTCTCCTTCATCCTCAGCAGCCTACAAACTACTATCAAATTTGAGGTTTTTAATTTGATCTTCTAGATTGCTTATGGTGGTCCGATATTCCTTCTCTTTAGCTAACCAAACCCACTGTTCTCGCACTCTATCGGTGAACTGTTGGACATGGGGCCTTTTGGCAGGCTATTCTGTCTCTTGATCGACTCGAACTCACTTACCATACCAGGCCGTGTAGTTAGATTCTACTACACCCGAGGACAAATCCCGCACTTGAGTCTGTAGCTCCAATAACCTACATTGGTGCCAAATTTGGCAAATCTTTTCTTCAGGGAAAGCGGCTTTTGGGCATAATTCAATAACATGTGGACTCAAATATTCATCGTCAGGAAGTGTTTGGTACCTTCCCAATTGGAGTAGAAACCGATGCGGAGTATATGGCTGAATACTCCGAAGGCCCTTCAATAAAAGAAAGCATACTCTGGTAGACATGTAAATAACCTCGTTGACCGAGAGCCAACTGAAAGTCCACTCGATTCGGTTTGCAGGAAAAGAACCTAAATACGCGAACCAGGCCTCATTACACTCCGTCAACTCATGACCATTTACTCAATTTCCATATTCTTCAATGCAATTAAGTCCGGTCAAACCGTAGTTCATGTACCTCGGGCGATGGCAAAGATGTTCCACCGGCCACATTTGCAAAAGCAAGTTGCAACCCTCAAAGAACTTTGTCCCAGCTCAACGGGCAGTTAAAGCTCGATAGATTTCTACGAGAATCATCGGTATAAGAGTGTCGTTGGCCTTTTTGACCATAAAGTCGGCCATTCCTGCAAGTCCCAGTTCTATATGTCCGTCACTCCTTGGGCATATCAGAGTGCCTAAAATGCAACTACGAAGGCTAAACCTCTACGTGCTTCCCATTTGTTTTTATTTCCCTGTTGACTCAAACTAGTGTCCAGAGCCTCAAATCCGCGGGGGTCCCCATACCGGCTGTATAAGAAGTATAATGTGTGGAATTCTCCAGCCAAATTTTCATCTTTAACCTGTCGGCTAATGCCCAGAAGGTCCCAAAACTTATGAGGGGTTACAGTTCTTGGTGCTACTGGATATCGGTGCCTGAGATTCCCGTCAAGACCAGTATAACTTGCCATCTCCTCTAGCGTAGGGGTCAATTAAAAATCAGAGAAGTGGAAAACATTGTGTGCCGGGTCCCAAAACGGTATCAAAGCTTCAATTATATCAACCCTGGGCTTAATTTTCAGAAGACCGGTGAGCCCACCTAAGCCTTAGTCACAGAACTCTTGCCGACCTCCCCCAGGTCGTTCCACTATATGTGGAGTCCCAATGGAATCTCATCTATGACTCGAAAAGGTAGGTTCTTAATGGTGCTCATTCTGCACATTTTTAAATTAGGGTGACTGGTTAAGGATCAACGAATGGTTGAGAAGGGGTGTGACGCGTATCTATATGTGAGAGATGTCAGTATTGATACCCCTCCAGTTGAGTCAGTCCCAGTAGTGAGAGATTTCCCGAATGTGTTTCCAGCAGATCTTTCGGGCATGCCGCCCGATAAAGACATTGATTTTGGCATAGATTTATTATCGGGCACTCAGCCCATCACTATTTCTCCTTACTGTATGGCCCCTCCTGAGTTGAAGGAGTTGAAGGAACAGTTACAGGAATTGCTTGATAAGGGATTCATTCGGCCCAGTGTGTCAACTTGGGGTGCTCTTTTGTTGTTTGTGAAGAAAAAGGATGGTTCTATACGTATGTGCATTGATTATCGCCAGTTAAACAAAGTTACAATGAAGAACATGTATCTTTTGCCTCGTATTGATGGCCTATTTGATAAGTTAAAGGGTGCCCGAGTGTTTTCTAAGATAGATTTGTGTTCAGGTTATCATCAGTTGAAGATTCAGGAGCCAGATATCATGAAGACTGCTTTCAAGACTCGGTATGGGCATTACGAGTTTCTTGTGATGTCATTTGGGCTGACAAACGCCCCAGCAGCATTTATGCATTTGATGCACAGTGTATTTCGGCCTTATCTTGATACATTCATCATTGTCATTATTGACAACATTCTGGTGTACTTCCGGAGTCGGGAAGATCATGATTAGCATCTGAGGTCGGTGCTTCAAACCTTGAGAGAGAGAAAATTATATTCAAAGTTCTCAAAATGTCAGTTCTAGTTGGATTCCGTGGCATTTTTGGGTCACGTGGTGTCGAGTGAAGGGATCAAGGTGGATCCAAAAAAAGTGGAAGCGGTGCACAGTTAGTCTAAACCGTCCTCAGCTACACAGATCCGGAGCTTTCTTGGTTTCGCGGGCTATTACCGACGATTTGTTGAGGGATTCTCATCTATTACAGCACCTATGACCAGGCTGACCCATAAAGGTGCTCCGTTCAGGTGGACAGAGGAGTGTGAGGAGAGCTTTCAAACGCTCAAGACAGCTTTGACTATAGCCCCAGTATTGATATTGCCTACAAGTTCAGGGTCTTATATAGTTTGTTGTGATGCATCACGAGTTGGTCTCGGCGCGGTGCTGATGCAGGACCGTAGGGTGATTGCCTACGCGTCCAGATAGCTGAAGGTGCATGAAAAGAACTATCTTGTCCAGACAGCTAATGTCAGTATTCATTCGGGTGTCACAAAGATGTACCAACACTTGAGGAAGCATTACTGGTGGAGGAGAATGAATAAGGACATAGTGTAGTATGTTGCTTAGTGCCTAAATTGTCAACAGGTGAAGTATGAGCATCAACGGCCAGGTGGATTGCTTCAGAAGTTAGAGATTCCGGAGTGGAAATGGGAATGGATCACTATGGATATCGTTGTCGGACTCCCACAAACTCAGCGAAAGTTTGATGCAGTTTGGGTGATTGTGGATAGGCTGACCAAGTCAGCTCATTTCCTTCCTGTGATGACTACCTATTCTTCCGAGCAGCTGGCTCGAGTTTATATCCGTGAGATTGCCAGACTTCATGGCGTGCCAGTATCCATCATCTCTGACCAGGGTGCGCAGTATACATCACGATTTTGGAGAGCCGTACAGTAGGAGTTGGGTACTCGGGTGGAGTTGAGCACAGCATTTTACCCTCAGACGGACGGGCAATCCGAGCGCACTATTCATATTCTTGAGGATATGCTCCATGCGTGTGTGATGGAGTTTGGAGGTTCTTGGGATCAGTTCTTGCCCCTTGTGGAGTTTTCCTACACAATATTTATCAGTCCAGCATTCAGATTGCACCGTATGAGGCTTTGTATGGTAGGCGGTGTTAGTCCCTGGTGGGTTGGTTCGAGCCGGGCGAGGCCAGATTATTGGGTACGGACTTGGTTCAGGATGCCTTGAAGAAGGTTAAGGTGATTGAGGACAGACTTGACACAGCCCAGTCCAGACAGAAGAGTTATGCGGATCGGAAGGTTCGCGATGTTTCATTCATGGTTGGAGAGCGGGCCTTGCTTCGGGTTTCGCCTATGAAGGGCGTTATGAGGTTCGAAAAGAGGGGCAAGCTGAGCCCAAGGTTTATTGGTCCCTTTGAGGTGTTGTGGCGAGTTGGGGAGGTTGCTTATGAGCTTGCCTTACCTCCCAGCCTAGCAGGAGTTCACTCGGTATTTCATGTTTTGATGCTCCGGAAGTATCATGGTGATCCGTCTCATGTGTTGGATTTCAGCTCGGTCCAGTTGAACAAGGATCTAGCTTATGTTGAGGAGCCAATGGCTATTTTGGACAGACGGGTCCGAAAGCTGAGGTCAAAGAGCATTCCATTAGTAAAGGTTTAGTAGCGGGGTCAGCCGGTTGAGGAGGCGACTTAGGAGACCGAGCAGGATATCGCAGTCGTTATTCTCATCTTTTCATAACTTCAGGTATGTCTCTATGCTCGTTCGAGGACGAATGAATGTTTTGAGAGGGGGAGGATGTAATGACCCGGCCGGTCGTTTTGAAAGTTAGAGCCTCGATCCCCTATTAATTGCTTTCCCCGTATCTATTTTCTGCTATTATGACTTACTGGGAGGTTTCACTTTGGTTTTTGGAGTGTTTTGGGACACTTAGTCCCTAAACGGAGGCTTAAGTCTTAGAATTTGGACCGTAGTCGGAACTGTGTGAAGATGACTCCAGAATGGGATTCCGTAGATTCCATAAGCCCCGTTGGGGGATTTTGGGCTTAGCGGTGCGTCTGGATTGTGTTTTGGAGGTCCGTAGCTCATTTCGTCTTGAAACGGCGAAAGTCAAATTTTTGGAGTTTTGGGCCGGTAGTGGAATTTTTTATATCGGGGTTGAAATCCGATTTCGGAAGTTGGAGCAGGTCCGTAGGTGCAAAATTTGGGGTCAAACGGACGTGGTTTGGTTGGTTTCGGCATCGGTTGTAGAATTTTGAAGTTTCAAGTTCATAAAGTTTGGATTGGAGGGTGATTCGAGATTTTTGCGTTGTTTGAATTGATTTGAGGGCTCGTCTAAGTTCGTATGGTGTTTTAGGATTGGTTGGTATGTTTGGTTGAGGTCCCGAGGGCCTCGGGTGAGTTTCGGGTGGTTAACGGATCATTTTAGACTTTGGAAAGATAGCAGATTTTCAGGTATTTTTGTTGCGGAGTTTGTTCTTCGCGTTCGCGAAGGGCAGGTTGCGTTCGCTAAGGTCTGGCCACTGGAAGCATCGCGAACGCGAGGAGTTGAACGCGTTCACGAAGAAGAACGGTGGAACAGCTGGACCCCTAGGATTTGCTCTACGCGTTCGCGTAGGGGAGGACGCGTTCGCGAAGAGTCTGCAAGTGAAGCTACGCATTCGTGAGAGGTCACTCACGTTCGCGAAAGAGGAAATTTGAGTGGTTGATTTTTGTGCTTCACGAATGCGAGGCTTTAACCACGTTCGCAAAGAAGGGCGTACTTGGGCATATTTTACCGATCAAAAACGAGGGTTTTGAGTTCATATCACAAAATTGAATTGAGAGCTCGTAGAAGGCGAAATTTCAAGAGATTTTCAGAGGAAGTTATTGGGTAATGATTCCTAAATCCTTTATGGTTATATCCCACTAAGCTATCATAAGTTTTATCATTTGATTTCGGATTTGGGGAGAAAAGTTGGAGAAATTTGAGAAAAGTTCTTAGGCCGAAATTTGGGGTTTTGATCGGAATTTTGGTATCGAATTTGGGTAAATTTGGTATGGTTAGACTCGTGAGTGAATGGGTGTTCATATTTTGTGACTTTTGCCCGATTTCGAGACGTGGGCCAGGGGAGGTGTTTTGCGCGTTTTTCTAATTTCTTGCCTTTGCTTTGATTTTGTTATCTGGATTAGTTTCTTGTAGCTATATTTAAATTATGTAATTGGTTTTGGCTAGATTTGGGCCATCCGGATCCGGATATTCGTGGAAAGAGCATTATTACGGATTGATTTGAGCTTGGTTCGAGGTAAGTGACTTTCCTAACTTTGTGTGGGGGAACTCCCCTTAGAATTTGGTATTGTTTAATATATGAGCACCGTGTACGTGAGGTGAGGAGTGCGTACACGAGCTATTTGTTGAAAAACTCTATTTTTATTAAGCAAATTATTTTTTTTCCTTTACTTGAGCTACACTAGCATATGTAATTATCCTATTTAGTTTAGAAAAACATGCATACGTGCCTTAACTGCCTTAGCTGCCTGTCTGAACTCTGTGCAGCATATTTTAGTGAAATTTCCTGTTCTTCCTTGACTCGGACTTAGCCAAAATTGTGGTTTCCTTGCTGTAACTGCTATTTCTGTTGGTTGAGCTGTATATTTACTTTAGGACTACAGAACGTTATTCCGGGAGATCTCCTTGTACTGCATATTTACTTTGGGACTACGGAACGGTATTCTGGGAGATCCCCCAGCACTGCATATTTACTTTGGGACTACGGAATGGTATTCCGGGAGATCCCCTACACATTTACGTTTGGGACTACGGGAAGGTATCTTCGGAGATCCCCTGTTGTTATCTCTGTGTTTGAGCTGTTGTCTTTCATTGACTCAATACCTGTTAGATTTCCGTATTCATTTTTACTATAGTATTTCATTCTGTCCCATTTCGTTATTTTTATACCAGTAGGGCACTGACCTGATCTCGTCACTACTCGACCGAGGTTAGGCTTGGCACTTACTGTCTACCGTTATGGTGTACTCATGCCCTTACTTGTACATGTTTTTCGTGTGCAGATCCAGGTTCATCGTACCAGCCTCATCACTAGTTGCAGTCGATGCTGCTTATTGGAGACTTCAAGTACATCTGCTCACTCCCGTAGATCCTCGGAGTCCCCCTCTATCCCCTATGTTCATTTCTCTTTCTTTCTGTAGAGATGATGTATAGAACAGTTAAAACTTCTTAGTAGCTTGTGACTTGCGAGTTTTCGGGTTTTGAGGAAATGATTATTGTATATGCCGAGTGGCACCGTTTCTATTTATTTTAACAATATCTGTTAGCTGTTATCTTTGTGTATTCATTTCGTTTCCGCAATATTAGGCTTCCCTAGTCGTAGAGACTACGTGCTGTCACGACAGTTCACGGAGGGAGAAACTGGGTCGTGATAGTGTAATTCCTTATCTTTAGAAATTTGGCTATTAAATATTTGGAAGGAGCAGCGCATTTGGCCAAACGAGAGGCAGTAACATTATGGGCTAAATCTAATTGAACTCTCGTGGTAGACCTCCAATAGGTCAGCATGCAAACAAGGATAGGTTAAAAACGAGGCCCAAGACCTCTTAGCCTTTCCTGAAAAGTTTGGCCCTTTTGTCATCTTTACTGGCCACGGTTTGGCTTGTGACATGAGCTGGTTAAGCCCAATTTAGCATCCCACCTTATACCCAGCAAAATACTAAAACCTATACGCCCCTAACCCAAGCACACATGAATAATTTGAATACATTCATAAAGATATGAATCAAACTAGGATAGGCTACAAGATTGAATTCATAAAATCATGTTGTTTATTTGTTACAAAATGATCACAAGAAGATATGTATAATTTCTGAACCCCAAATCAACAATGACATAATTCCCTAGCCTAACATAGTAGAATAACACAAATGCAGGCCTGAGCATTTCCAGGTCCAATACATGTAAAAGACAGTTTTCAAGGTCTACTTTTCACAGAATCAACATTAATGACATTATAATTAAGTTTTGGCCCGTAATTAAATACAACAGGCCGAAATATTTAAGAAATTGCTTATCAACTACAAGCATATGCGACAATTAAATTTTTCGGTTCTAGAGTTTGGAATTTAATGTTTCTCAACCCTATCTGCTCAATTTTAACAAAAGAAAACTATAGACTTAAGCTATTGCACCAAGATTTTGAAAATTCTGAGTTTACAATAATAAGCCATTCTTTATACATACTGGACTTAGGTGTTACCAAATTAAATTGCTTCCTCTCATGTCTTTTGGAATCAAACAATTCAATATCAAACATCCAGGGCTTTAACAAATGAATCACCTATAATCTAAACTTCCCAAATACTTTTGAATGCAATGTGATGTTTCTCTCCTTTACGCAAACAACAAATGTGCTTATAGGCTAAATGATTCTGAACACATGAATTTCAATTTTAGCAAGTAATATTGGGCAAAGTAATACTCTATCAATGCAATAAGACATGAATATGTTTCAGGAAACCAAACTTAACAAACAATCTTACTCTAGTTAAGATTACCAGCATTTTTATCTAAAACAAAGACTATGTCAAGGAGATAAATTCAAATATTAACCAATCAATTTACAAACAGACTTAAAATCATGTAAGAGCAACAAACAATCATAACTCCATATTAAAATAGAAAACTTTGATTATGCTAAAGATCAGAGTTGTAAAGAATCATAAAGGGTGTACCTAATTGCCAAGAAAACAACAGAAAACCAGAAAATAAGTCTCTGAATCAGCAGAAATATTAGCAAGGTAACAGCTACAGATAAAGAGCACAAATCCAGCAACTCAACCAAAGGAAAAACCAAAAAAACAAGTGAAAACCTGAAGCCAAACTGACTTCTGTTCCTCTTTTTTGCTTTGAAGAATTTGCAAAGTAAAAATTCAGACTATTTTTCTTTCAACGTGAAGGGAAAACCAGCTTATATGTGTGAGTGCCTTTTGTGTGTCTTGCAGAGAATTAGTGTATGTGTGTGTGTGAGTAAAGGAATGTCAGACCTCATATAGGAAAAGATGAGGGAATAATTTTGGGGAATGCAGTCCCTAAAAATAAGGAGAAAGGGCATCTTTTAAAACTGAATTGGACAGCTGTCCATTCAGATATTTACTCAAAAAATTTCAACCCTTTTATCTTCTGAAATTAACCCTTTTAACCCCAAAATCTGATCTATCTCTGGTTTCTTATTGCACTTTAGTCCCTTCTAGAGACTTCCCCAAAACAACCAACTCAGATTCCCTAATTTTTCAAATCCCTTTTACCCCTTTAGCTTTTGTTAATTACAAACAGCTATCCAAGAACCCTAAAGGGATAAAATATCACAGCAAAGCAGGGCAAAATTCGACTCTGACCCATTTTAGGTGATTAACCTAATTTAAACTTGTACTTAACTAATCAAAGTCAATTAACCTACAAACTTATCATATGAAGGAACACGCTATCAATCAACTGCCGATGCATCATTAACAAGCAATTCAAATGACAATTTAGCAAATTCAACTAAGTATATTGAAACTAAGCTAAAACATGTTGTAATTAACCTAATACTAAACTATAATATGTAAAACAACAAACAAAACAAAAATCTAACAGTAAATCGTGCGACTAAGAAAAACGACCATGCAAGAATGGAAGGACGGATTACCTATTGATGACACCACTGTTGGCTTCAAACAATCCAGGCAGTGGTCGATATCGTCACATGAGCACTGATTCAAGCTTGAAAGGCAGAAACAGTGGCTGCATGTAACGATAATGGCTATAGCTCGGCTAGAGAATCGAATGTAAGGAGGGAGAAGGAAACTCGGCAGTTCAGTGAGGATTTTGCCAACAACTTGGGGACTCCCAAATGCCACGAAACAAACATCAATTGGTAGTTTCAACCAAAGCATTCAATTGATGCAAGTTGTAGCACAAGATAGACCCAGATTTAAAAGGAAAGAAAATAAATCAAATAGGGCACGAACTAGGGTTTCTGGGGTTCTAAGATCTGAAATTGGTGAGCTGGTTTTCTGGGGAAATTAATGAGGGATTAGGATTTAGGGAGTTACGGGGATTACATGGTGTAATTTTGGGGTGGTTTGGTGGTGGGACGCCACCATGGGCGATTGTCACGACCCAAAATCCACCAGTCGTGATGGCACCTAACAACCAGCTAGGTAAGCCAACTAATAACTATCCAATTTCAATATTGCTAATAAGTCAATTAAACAAAATAAATTATCTGGATCTATTACATTTTCCAAAGACTTGTAGTACAAATCATGAGCTTCTAATAATAGAGTTTACAAAGCTGATATGAAGAAAATACATCTTCTGTTTGAAAAGTACATAAACAGAATTTTATAATCTAAGGCTACCATGAACAAGAGGCAGCTACAGTAGGAACGCAAGTGCGCCTTCAAATCCAGCAACCATCGAACACAGCAACATCGGCATCCGGGATCTGCACGCAATGTGCAGGAAGTGCAGTATGAGTACAACCGACCCCATGTACTCAAAAAGTAGCAAACCTAACCTCAGGTTGAAAGTAGTGACAAGCTGTTACATAGGTCGGGTCCAACACCAATGACCAACAACAGTTCATACAACGTAGAGCATATAAACAAGGAAGTAATCTCAGAGATAAAAATGTTCAGTTTTTGCACAGTTTTCCGAAAAATAGTTTCGCTTTTAAAGAATATCAGTGAAAACCCAAATCCTTTATCGAAATCATTAAAAAATTATGAGATTGTTTGAAAACTACAATTTTCCCGAAAAATCCTTTCAACAATAAAAATGGTTCATTTCCTATTCAAATAATAAGTGTGAAATACCACTCTATCCCCACATATCAATGTGTGTAAAAAGTCATGAATGATGTGATATCGTACAACATGAGAAAGAATGTGTCTCTATGCATGTATGCCATATATGCATGCCAATGCCATGTATCTAAGAGATGAATCATGTACTCACACTCTCAGAGTACTCAACCTCACTATATCACACTTTTCACTCATCATACTCAACCACTCTGTACTGTATACGGCCCATACAGCCTAGGGAAATCCATCTCGAAACATATACAACACTGACTATAAGTAACCCAGTACCGAGGAAAAAGGGCAGTCCAACCCTGTAGAGAAATCCATCTCCAGGTATCAAGTACTTCGAACAAATCCATGTCCACGGAAATCCATCCCTCAACAATATATAAATGCTCAACCACTCGGTATTGTATATGGCCCATGCGGCCCAGGGAAATCCATCCCGAAACATATACATCACTGAATAGAAGTCATCCAGTACCAAGAAAAAGGGCAATCCAACCCTGTGGAGAAATCCATCTCCATATATCAAATACTTCGGACAAATCTATGTCCAGGGAAATCCATCCCTCAATAATATCATTTGTGCTCACTGAGGGGTGTGTAGACTCCGGAGGGGCTCCTTCAGTCCAAGCGCTATAATAAGCCAATCATGGCATAAATTAATAAAACATGTTGCGGCGTGCAGCCCGATCCCATAACTGTCACTCATAATCAGGCTCTCGGCCTCACTCAGTCATCAATCTCTTCAATCTCACAACCGGGCTCACAATGTCATGAAAACTGACCCGGAATAATGATATGATGTATTAATAAGTAACAACTGAGACTGAGATATGATATGAATGCATGAATGTGACTGAGTACGAAATATCAATGAAATCAATGAGATGACAATAAGAAACGACCGCTAGGGGTCCAAACGATATCAGCATAAAGCCTGAACATGATATCTAGCATGATGTACAGCTCAATTACTTTATCACATGGTGAAAAACATAAATATCAACAAAGTGGACCACTAAATAGTTCCTGGAAACAACAAAGTCATAGCTCACAGGGTGCACGCCCACACGCCCGTCACCTAGTATGTGTGTCACCTCAACACCAATCATATAACACATAATTCAGGGTTTTATACCCTCAGCACTAAGTTTAGAAGAGTTACTTATCTTAAACAAGCCAATTCTGACACAGAGCAAGCCAAGTGTTGCTCCAAGAATGCCATCACGCGCGTAGAGACCTCCGAACGGCTCAAAACTAGCCAAAAGAAACTCAAATACATCAGATAAAGCCCAAGGAAGCAATTACAAATGATGAAGATCAAATTCTACATCAAATTCCAAATCTGGCCAAAAATCACACCCGGTCCCACGCCTCGAAACTTGATAAAACTCACAAAATCCGACAACCCATTCAATTACAAGTCCAACCACACTAGTTTCACTCAATTTCGACTCCAATTCGATGTTCAAATTGCAAAAATTCATATTGTGAAACATTAGACCAAACCCCCCCAATTTCCTCTTTCAGTTCATCAACCAAAAGCTAAAAGCGAAGATAGATTCATGAAATATAACCAATACCGAGTGGGCCCGGGGAGGTGTTTTGCGCATTTTTCTAATTTCTTGCATTTGCTTTGATTTCGTTATCTGGATTAGTTTCTTGTAGCTATATTTAAATTATGTAATTTGTTTTGGCTAGATTTGGGCCATCCGTATCCGGATATTCGTGGAAAGTGCATTATTACGGATTGATTTGAGCTTGGTTCGAGGTAAGTGGCTTTCCTAACCTTGTGTGGAGGAACTCCCCTTAGGATTTGGTATTGTTTGATATATGAGTGCCGTGTACGTGAGGTGAGGAGTGCGTACACGGGCTATTTGTTGAAAAACTCTATTTTCATTAAGAAAAATATTTGTTTTTCCTTTAATTGAGCTACACTAGCATATGTAATTATCATGTTTAGTTTAGAAAAACATGCCTACGTGCCTGAACTGCCTTAGCTGCCTATCTGAACTCTGTGCAGCATGTTTTAGTGAAATTTCCTGTTCTTCCTTGACTCGAACTTAGCCTAAATTGTGGTTTCCTTGCTGCAACTACTATTTTTGTTGGTTGAGCTGTATATTTACTTTGGGACTACAGAACGTTATTCCGGAAGATATCCTTGTACTGCATATTTACTTTGGGACTACGGAACGGTATTCTGGGAGATCCCCCGGCACTGCATATTTACTTTGGGATACGGAATGGTATTCCGGGAGATCCCCTACACATTTG
Organism: Nicotiana attenuata; assembly: GCF_001879085.1. Taxonomy (NCBI): domain Eukaryota; kingdom Viridiplantae; phylum Streptophyta; class Magnoliopsida; order Solanales; family Solanaceae; genus Nicotiana; species Nicotiana attenuata. Next base: position 101,105 of record NW_017671852.1, read on the forward strand.
CGTTTGGGACTACGGGACGGTATCTTCGGAGATCCCCTGTTGTTATCTCTGTGTTTGAGCTGTTGTCTTTCATTGACTCTATACCTGTTAGATTTCCGTATTCATTTTTACTGTAGTATTTCATTCTGTCCCATTTCGTTATTTTTATACCAGTAGGGCACTGACCTGATCTCGTCACTACTCAACCGAGGTTAGGCTTGGCACTTACTGTGTATCGTTATGGTGTACTCATGCCCTTACCTGTACATATTTTTCGTGTGCAGATCCAGGTTCATCGTACCAGCCTCATCACTAGTTGCAGTCGATGCTGCTTATTGGAGAATTCAAGGTACATCTGCCCACGCCCGTAGATCCTCGGAGTCCCCCTCTATCCCCTATGTTCATTTCTCTTTCTTTCTGTAGAGATGATGTATAGAACAGTTAAAACTTCTTAGTAGCTTGTGACTTGCGAGTTTTCGGGTTTTGGGGAAATGATTATTGTATATGTCGAGTGGCACCGTTTCTACTTATTTTAACAATATCTATTAGCTGTTATCTTTGTGTATTCATTTCATTTCCGCAATATTAGGCTTCCCTAGTCGTAGAGACTACGTGCTGTCACGACAATTCACGGAGGGAGAAACTGGGTCGTGATAGTGTAATTCCTTATCTTTAGAAATTTGACTATAAAATATTTGGAAGGAGCAGCGCATTTGGCCAAACGAGAGGCAGTAACATTATGGGCTAAATCTAATTGAACTCTCGTGGTAGACCTCCAACAAGTCAGCATGCAAACAAGGATAGGTTAAAAACGAGGCCCAAGACCTCTTAGCCTTTCCTGAAATGTTTGGCCCTTTTGACATCTCTACAGGCCACGGTTTGGCTTGTGACATGAGCTGGTTAAGCCCAACTCAGCATCCCACCTTATACCCAGCAAAATACTAAAATCTATACGCCCCTAACCCAAGCACACATGAATAATTTGAATACATTCATAAAGATACGAATCAAACTAGGATAGGCTACAAGATTGAATTCATAAAATCATGTTGTTTATTTGTTACAAAATGATCACAAGAAGATATGTATAATTTCTGAACCCCAAATCACAATGACATAATTCCCTAGCCTAACATAGTAGAATAACACAAATGCAGGCCTGAGCATTTCCAGGTCCAATACATGTAAAAGACAGTTTTCAAGGTCTACTTTTCACAGAATCAACATTAATGACATTATAATTAAGTTTTGGCCCGTAATTAAATACAACAGGCCGAAATATTTAAGAAATTGCTTATCAACTACAAGCATATGCGACAATTAAATTTTTCGGTTCTAGAGTTTGGAATTTAATGTTTCTCAACCCTATCTGCTCAATTTTAACAAAAGAAAACTATAGACTTAAGCTATTGCACCAAGATTTTGAAAATTCTGAGTTTACAATAATAAGCCATCCTTTATACATACTGGACTTAAGTGTTACCAAATTAAATTGCTTCCTCTCATGTCTTTTGGAATCAAACAATTCAATATCAAACATCCAGGGCTTTAACAAATGAATCACCTATAATCTAAACTTCCCAAATACTTTTGAATGCAATGTGATGTTTCTCTCCTTTACGCAAACAACAAATGTGCTTATAGGCTAAATGATTCTGAACACATGAATTTCAACTTTTAGCAAGTAATATTGGGCAAAGTAATACTCTATCAATGCAATAAGACATGAATATGTTTCAGGAAACCAAACTTAACAAACAATCTTACTCTAGTTAAGATTACCAGCATTTTTATCTAAAACAAAGACTATGTCAAGGAGATAAATTCAAATATTAACCAATCAATTTACAAACAGACTTAAAATCATGTAAGAGCAACAAACAATCATAACTCCATATTAAAATAGAAAACTTTGATTATGCTAAAGATCAGAGTTGTAAAGAATCATAAAGGGTGTACCTAATTGCCAAGAAAACAACAGAAAACCAGAAAATAAGTCTCTGAATCAGCAGAAATATTAGCAAGGTAACAGCTACAGATAAAGAGCACAAATCCAGCAACTCAACCAAAGGAAAAACCAAAAAAACAAGTGAAAACCTGAAGCCAAACTGACTTCTGTTCCTCTTTTTTGCTTTGAAGAATTTGTAAAGTAAAAATTCAGACTATTTTTCTTTCAACGTGAAGGGAAACCAACTTATATGTGTGAGTGCCTTTTGTGTGTCTTGCAGAGAATTAGTGTATGTGTGTGTGTGAGTGAAGGAATGTCAGACCTCATATAGGAAAAGATGAGGGAATAATTTTCGGGAATGCAGTCCCTAAAAATATGGAGAAAGGGCATCTTTTAAAACTGAATTGGACAGTTGTCCATTCAGATATTTACTCAAAATTTTTCAACCCTTTTATCTTCTGAAATTAACCCTTTTAACCCCAAAATCTGATCTATCTCTAGTTTCTTATTGCACTTTAGTCCCTTCTAGAGACTTCCCCAAACAACCAACTCAGATTCCCTAATTTTTCAAATCCCTTTTACCCCTTTAGCTTTTGTTAATTACAAACAGCTATCCAAGAACCTTAAAGGGATAAAATATCACAGCAAAGCAGGGCAAAATTCAACTCTGACCCATTTTAGGTGATTAACCTAATTTAAACTTGTACTTAACTAATCAAAGTCAATTAACCTACAAACTTATCATATGAAGGAACACACAATCAGTCAACTGTCGATGCATCATTAACAAGCAATTCAAATGACAATTTAGAAAATTCAACTAAGTATATTGAAACTAAGCCTAAACATGTTGTAATTAACCTAAAACTAAACTATAATATGTAAAACAACAAACAAAACAAAAATCTAAAAGTAAATCGTGCGACTAAGAAAAACGACCATGCAAGAATGGAAGGACGGATTACCTATTGATGACACCACTGTTGGCTTCAATCAATCCAGGCAGTGATCGATATCGTCACATGAGCACTGATTCAAGCTTGAAAGGCAGAAACAGTGGTTGCATATAACGATAATGGCTATAGCTCGGCTGGAGAATCGAATGTAAGGAGGGAGAAGGAAACTCGGCAGTTCAGTGAGGATTTTGCCAACAATTGGGGACTCCCAAATGCCACGAAACAAACATCAATTGGTAGCTTTCAACCAAAGCATTCAATTAATGCAAGCTGTAGCACAAGATAGACCCGGATTTAAAAGGAAAGAAAAAAAATCAAATAGGGCACGAACTAGGGTTTCTGGGGTTCTAAGATCTGAAATTGGTGAGCTGGTTTTCTGGGGAAACTGATGAGGGATTAGGATTTAGGGAGTTACGGGGATTACGTGGTGTAATTTTGGGGTGGTTTGGTGGTGGGACGCCGCCATGGGCTATTGTCACGACCAAAATCCACCAGTCGTGATGGCAACTAACAACCAGCTAGGTAAGCCAACTAATAACTATCCAATTTCAATATTGCTAATAAGTCAATTAAACAAAATAAATTATCTGGATCTATTACATTTTCCAAAGACTTGCAGTACAAATCATGAGCTTCTAATAATAGAGTTTACAAAGCTGATATGAAGAAGATACATCTTCTGTTTGAAAAATACATAAACAGAATTTTATAATCTAAGGCTACCATGAACAAGAGGCAGCTACAGCAGGAACGCAAGTGCGCCTTCAAATCCAGCAACCATCGAACACAGCAACATCGGCATCCGGGATCTGCACGCAATGTGCAGGAAGTGCAGTATGAGTACAACCGACCCCGTGTACTCAAAAAGTAGCAAACCTAACCTCAGGTTGAAAGTAGTGACAAGCTGGAACATAGGTCGGGTCCAACACCAATGACCAACAACAGTTCATACAACGTAGAGCATATAAACGAGGAAGTAATCTCAGAGATAAAAATGTTCAGTTTTTGTACAGTTTTCCAAAAAATAGTTTTGCTTTTCAAGAATATCAGTGAAAACCCAAATTCTTTATCGAAATTATTAAAAAATTATGAGATAGTTTGAAAACTACAATTTTCTCGAAAATCCTTTCAACAATAAAAAATAGTTCATTTCCTATTCAAATAATAAGTGTGAAATACCACTCTATCCCCACATATCAATGTGTGTAAAAAGTCATGAATGATGTGATAACGTACAACATGAGAAAGAATGTGTCTTTATGCATGTATGCCGTATATGCATGCCAATGCCATGTATCTCAGAGATGAATCATGTACTCACACTCTCAGAGTACTCAACCTCACTGTATCACACTTTTCACTCATCATACTCAACCACTCTGTATTGTATATGGCCCATACAGCCTAGGGAAATCCATCTCGGAACATATACAACAGTGACTATAAGTAACCCAGTACCGAGGAAAAAAGGCAGTCCAACCCTGTAGAGAAATCCATCTCCAGGTATCAAGTACTTCGAACAAATCCATATCCAGGGAAATCCATCCCTCAATAATATATAGATGCTCAACCACTCGGTATTGTATATGGCCCATGCGGCCCAGGGAAATCCATCCCGAAACATATACATCACTGAATAGAAGTCATCCAGTACCAAGAAAAAGGGCAATCCAACCCTGTGGAGAAATCCATCTCCATATATCAAATACTTCGGACAATCTATGTCCAAGGAAATCCATCCCTTAATAATATCATTTGTGGTCACTGAGGGGTGTGTAGACTCCGGAGGGGCTCCTTCAGTCCAAGCGCTATAATAAGCCAATCATGGCATAAATTAATAAAACATGTTGCGGCGTGCAGCCCGATCCCATAACTGTCACTCATAATCAGGCTCTCGGCCTCACTCAGTCATCAATCTCTCTAGTCTCACCAATGGCCTCACAATGTCATGAAAACTGACCCGGAATAATGATATGATGTATCAATAAGTAACAACTGAGACTGAGATATGATATGAATGCATGAATGTGACTGAGTACGAAATATCAATAAAATCAATGAGATGACAACAAGAAACGACCGCTAGGGGTCCAAACGATATCAGCATAAAGTCTAAACATGATATCTAGCATGATGTACAGCTCAATTACTTTATCACATGGTGAAAAACATAAATATCAACAAAGTGGGCCACTAAATAGTTCCTGGAAACAACAAAGTCATAGCTCACAGGGTGCACGCCCACACGCCCGTCACCTAGTATGTGCGTCACCTCAACACCAATCATATAACACATAATTCGGGGTTTCATACTCTCAGCACTAAGTTTAGAAAAGTTACTTATCTTAAACAAGCCAATTCTGACACAGAGCAAGCCAAGTGTTGCTCCAAGAATGCCATCACGCGCGTAGAGACCACCGAACGGCTCAAAACTAGCCAAAAGCAACTCAAATACATCAGATAAAGCCCAAGGAAGCAATTACAAATGATGAAGATCAAATTCTACATCAAATTCCAAATCTGTCCAAAAATCACACCCGGTCGCACGCCTCGAAACTTGATTAAACTCACAAAATCCGATAACCCATTCAATTACGAGTCCAACCACACTAGTTTCACTCAATTTCGACTCCAATTCGATGTTCAAATTTCAAAAATTCATATTGTGAAACTTTAGACCAAAACCCCCAATTTCCTCTTTCAGTTCATCAACCAAAAGCTAAAATCGAAGATAGATTCATGAAATATAACCAATACCGAGTGGTAGAACACTTACCCCAATCCTTGTGACAAAAATTGCTACAAAATCTCCCCAATCAGCACTTGGAAATGTTAAAATGAAGCCAAATTCGCGAATCCTTGTATTTATCATTATGCCCAGCACTTCCGCTTCCGCGCCACATTAGCCGCTTCTGCGGCGTCGCTTCTGCGACATGAGCTCCGCTTCTGCAGTCTCCACTAACCAATTGACCCCTCGCACTTGCGAATCAACATCCGCTTCTGCGCCATCGCAGGTGCGCAACCAAACACGCTCTTGCGCTAAATCTTGCTCTTGCGCCCAAGCTTTTCGCTTCTGCGCAGCCGCAGATGCGCCCCTGTTCCCACTTCTGCAATCCATTCCAACCAGGCCTTCCTTCGCTTCTGCGATCAACTGTCCGCATCTGCGGACTCGCATCTGCGTGCATTCTTCCGCAGATGCGGAAACACCAGAATCAACAGCCTTCAGCAACAGCAACATGAAGAAGAATGATCTAAAACACACCCGAGCCCCTCGGGACCCCGTCCAAACATACCAACAAGTCCCATAACATAACACGGACCTAATCGAGGCCTCCAAAAACACATAACAACATCGAAACGACGAATCATTGAACTTTGAAACTTCAACTTCCACAACCGATGCCGAAACTTATCAAATCACATCCGATTGACCTCAAATTTTGCACAAGGGTCATATTTGACATTACGGACCTGCTCCAACTTCCGGAATCGGAATCCTACCCTGATATCAAAAATTCCACTCCCGGTCAAACTTTCCAAAATTTCAACTTTTGCCATTTCAAGCCAAATCCCACTACGGACCTCCAAATCAAAATTCGGACGAGCTCCGAAGTCCAAAATCACCCAACGAAGCTAACGGAACCATCAAAAATCCAATCCGAGGTCAAATTCTAAAAAGTCAAACTTGGTCAAATCTTTCAAATTTAAAGCTTCTAACTGAGAACCATTCTTCCAAATCAATTCCGAATAACCTGAAAACCAAAAGCGACGATTCACATAAGTCATAATACATCATACGGAGCTACTCATGCCATCAAACAACCGAGCGAAGTGCAATTGCTCAAAACGAATGGTCGGGTCGTTACATCCTCCCCCACTTAAATAAACGTTCGTCCTCGAACGTGCCAAGAGTTGTTCCAAAAGCTATCAAATCACCGTGTAACCTCACTATGCACATACCCTGGGGTGATCCCACGTCACCCTATCCCATATAGGTCTCATAACACAACATAACTGAAATTTCATAATTCAACCTAGCCCATAAACCTTAGAACCCAATTTTCAACATCCGGAAATTTTCTATAAGATCATAATCTCGCATCCATACACTGTATAAGTCTGAACAAGTTGTATCAAGCCATAACTGTAACCCAAGATGTAATCACATGATATACCTCAAAACTCAAATACTCATAGCGATAATTTCTAATCACAGTTTCTGCTCGAAATAACCCAATACCAGCAATAAACCTCTTATCAAACAATGCCTCGTTCTAACACCTTCACATACTGCCAATGATGAAAGAAACACGGAAAAAATCATATCCATCCGTCAGATCAACAAGTCATGGATCTCTCTCTCCTTCGACAAGGACTATAGCAATTTCTAAGCCGACTTCCGATATTATTCTTCCAACCATGTTGTAATCATTTTCGATAGTATTCATTCCAGGTGCAATGATCCCATTTCATCCAACACGACCATCTGGTGACATAACACATCAATACAATCTAAAGCCGCAACTTGTGCAATCCGTACACCAAATAGCAATATTCCAAATATACTCAATCCTGAAAATGCCTCAAACGAGAGGAATGTACCGCCAGCTTAACAAGTACAATCACAACACCATGCTAAGAGCCTAGTACACACCGTAGAACCAAAACACACGAATCCAACACAAAGGACCATACCTCAATATAGCTCCTCTACATTGCGTGATCCCATCCAAACGCTGGTCCATATTATATACCTCGAGCCGCCTCGCTCAAAATCAATGACCACGCAAAATTCGATATCAGGTACCCAAAGTGCATTACCATAACCGCGGAGAGCAAATAACACAATACCACGATCCGAAAAGAACATTGCTAACGCGCAATCACTCATGCAATACCCAAATACTCGTCCCCTCGAATCCTGATATAAAGTTCAAATAGATCCGCACTGTATGTGCAAATACCAACGAATCACAACTCCTCTTAGCATAGAGTAACTCATAGATCACTTCAAAACACGAATAAGCTCAACATCTACTGAATGGCACATCCCTCAACAATAGTAGTTCGGAGTCAACAATCAACTCGATGTTGAACACACATCCTAATTGGGCCTGCCAAGGGACCCCCAAATCCGCTCTAGTCATCCACAAATAGATAAATAGCCTTCTAAAGATCCATAATGACCAACCATCACACATACTATCCTCTTACTAGCTTCGGCCACAACTTCACAGTCCATAACCATGGAACAATCAACTCATTTAGAACTCTCAGTCTCGAAATACACACGAATCACCATATCTGATCTCCAACTCCACCGCCCAAATATCTAACACATCTCTCATACACGATCACCCCACGAGGAATACTTCTAAAAAATTTTCGCGCCATATAGCAAAATTTGAACATCAACAGTCGATCAAGCAAGAGAGTGCCGCAATACCAATGGAGTATTCATAAACCAAAACTTATTGCCCCTTCTGACATATATACTCTCATCGAGCCATACCAAATAGTAATGCCATTTACCTAGTCATCTAAAACCGTCCATGCTGCCTACGAATTTATAACCTTCCTTTCAAAACTGAACCGTGACCTTGCACATGCCAATCTGATCTTACACAACACATTGAATATACCATGCCATCATATGATAAATATGAGAACTTCATAATCCACTCCGAGTCACAAGCAACTACATACTCAATTAGCCAAGAACCTTCCATTTGATCTCATCCAGGAAAAAATCTCTATACATCACATGCTCCTCACTCTAGTAGGAAATATACATCTCTAACCGCGGTAGAAAACCATCAATAATTCTCCGAAACCCATTTGCACTTAACCAAACCATCAGGACTGAATCCTTCTAACTCAACCAAGCTACGCAAGCCATCAAAACCCGAGAGTATCACCACAAAACACCTGCAGAAACTCACTACATCATAAGAACCAAAAGAGCCAACCACATCTGTTACCATGCTGATCCAACCCGTCACCAACCTGCCCTGATTCTCCGAGTTCCTTCTGAATTGCCTTCAAATTAATACTTTCCCTTGCTAGAACACTACTAACCTTAACCAAATCTTGCCCCACAAACTTAGCATAGAACCACTCCGCCCTAAGGCTCATAAGTCAATGAATTCCCTCTTAAGTATCCCAAAATTGCCATCACCGTTCATCTTCGGCGCAAGAGCGCTCGATCAGTGAGCTATTACGCACTCTTTCAATGCTTACTCTGAAGAAACTTCCTACAAATCTAAAGCCATTACCTTCACCATGTTGATGCTGATATGTAGAATCCATAATGATATAGAAATGCCACAAGTCTTGTCAACATCCGATGTAAATCTCAGTTTCTAGCCGAATACACATCCTAAAGATTCCCAATTGTTACCGATAAATCTTAAATCCATTAGAACCATTCTTGATAGTATTCCACTCTACTCAGACCTCAATTAAGCTGATCAAACGAACTGAACGACATGTGCCACATTAGCAAAACAACACCCAAGGAAGTAATCCACTCTTCTAAGCAACCGAGTGAATCCTTACCTCATGCACGCTACATCCTTTACAAATAATAACTCAATCATCCAATATTTCTCATATACCAATAAAGCATAACACAACCCTTACTCATAATTTCCTTTACTCGAGTCATACTCGATCTCAACCACTGTAAGCCATAACTGATTCACCAGTATACCTCGAACTGAAACCAATACAACACCTAACCGTGCAATCAACCCGTCGGTAGCAGACTCCCCCACTTGGCTCAAAGCCAAAGAATAAAGCATCTGATAACTTACAATAGCCACCCCTATGCTGGCATAACACCGCAATAGGATTCAACTAAATCCTTCCCAAGCTCAGGTAACACAATCCATATGATTCCTTAAATCATTGTAAATCTCGCATTCATCCTCGTAACAGTCAAGCCAACTTCCGCAAGCGATCCAAACTCAAATCGCACTACATATGATTCACTGGTAAAATAGAACTTTCAACAAAATAACATAGGGATCACACAACCTCAGGACATCCCGCAAGGGATAACCCACTTGCTTAGCCTCAAACTTACATCTTTCTATACCCTTCCACAGTCATAACTATTACGCAACCACTTAATCTTCCAGAGTCTGAACTCATATCACGACATGAAAATCTACTCCACTCCTCAACTAAACAACATGAAAAGGATCCTTCAATACACCCATAACTCGAGACTTACGTCAAATCAAGATGGAAATCAAGCACTAAATAGTTCTTTCTACACCTCAAGCAAACCCTTCCCGTCACGTTCAAACCATATAAACACATCTCGCAGTCACATCATGCTCATCACGTAGCCATCCAGCCACAATTCTACTAATAGGGACACTACCGGACATATAAATCCAAAAGCACGAGTTCACACCATCAGCACCTCAGTGCTCAAGCTACAGTCAAAACACGGCCTTAAGTCCTCCAAACTAGCCCATTATTTGCATACCGGAATCACATCTCGCACCTCATCTAGAGAATCGCAAGCCGTCGAGGCACAGCTGATACCGAGCGCTCATGTGCGCATACGAATGCGTGGAAGGAATTCAAAGGATTACGCTTCAAGATTAATCTATGCCGCACGATAATGAAATAAAGATGGGAAATTCCTAAATGTCCTATAGCCTCTCGAAGATAGGTATGGACGTCATCATACCGATCCGCAAGACTTTACTAGACACTTGCTCATGACTTGTAGAACCTATGAACCTTGAGCTCTGATACTAATCTGTCACAACCCAAAATCCACCAGTCGTTATGGCACCTAACTCAACCCGCTAGTTAAGCCAACTAATAAACTATCCAATTTCAATATTGCCAATAATTTAATTAAACAAAATAAATTATCTGGATCTATTACTGTCACACTTCCTTTTTCTTACTACACCCCCGGAAGGGAGTATAAGGAGTTTTTCCAATTAAAGGACAATCGAAACGGGATTCATTTATTAAGAGATTCAGAGTCGCCACATGGGAGATTTATGATGTCCCAAGTCACCGGTTTGAAATCTCGAATCGAGGAAAAGAATGACTCTGTTTAACAGTCTGCGAACTAGAAATCCGGGTAAGGAATTCTGTTAACTCGGGAGAAGGTGTTAGGCATTCCCGGGTTCCGTGGTTCTAGCACGGTCGCTCAACTGTCATATCTGGCTTAATTATCTGATTTTAAAACACTTTTAAACCTATGTACATTTTTACTTTTAACTGCTTTTAATTAATTTTAAGGAAAATTGAACATCGTTTAAAACGTGTCTTTGGATCGCGTCACATGAAATGCACCCGCAATCTAAAACACATTTTATTCAACGTTTTAGGATTTGGATTTGGGTCACATGAAATGCACACCCGAGTTTAAGAAGGTAAAATTATTAAATAACGCGCCTAAAGCAACTAACGCGTTGATATCTTTGCGAGGGCCATGGAAATTTTCTAAATGGCACGCCTCGTATTCTAAGGATTGAACAAAATTAAATGAGGGCCGTGCATTTTTGTGAATTTTGTTCGGCACGACACATCTCGATTTATTCTAAAGGAAATTCCAAGCTAAATCTTTGAGGGTCATAAACTATTGATGTTAACCAAGTTCAAACCTATATCCAACCCCAAATTATTTATTCAAATATACCTGACTAATTAACGAGATCAAAATTCAACCAAAGTCGTGGACGACTATCACAAACATAATCACATTACTTAGCAGCATATGAATTGAGCGTGGAAGCTACATTGAGATAAGGCCAAAATAACAAATTAAAAGGAACTAATAAACTACTTCTCATGCTTTCCATCGTAAGAACAAAACAAAATATCACACCAAAGGATTATACTAGCAAGATAATAAGCATAGTAAAGAGAGAGAGAGTGGACCTTTAAGCAATTTGCTCGACAGTAAAGCTTTCCACAACAACTTATAATTAATCGAGGGACAAGAAATCCGGCGATGGAAACTCGGCAATACAGCAAACAATAAACTCGAGACTAACTTAAGGTGAAAATAAACACATGGATGCAACAGCAGATCTTACGAATCAGCACAAATCACTGGTTGTGGCATGTACAAGAGCATTCCAACATGTAATATCATCTCCAACATCAAAAGTCATTTCTATTTGCTTTACATGCTCTTACAAAAAAAAAAACAGGACCAGCTGAACATTTATGCATATACGCATAGCACTATGTGCTGTAAATGTATATCTCAAATTCTACACAACGAAAGCTAGTTCACAGGAACAACCAAACATCAGTAGTTAAGGCATATACTACTGATGATATACGTTATTATAAAACAAACATTCATGAAAAATGAAGCAGATCAACTCAAAATGCTCATTAACAACATTACTTCATTCAACATGCATTATGAAATTCAGAAGTTCTATATCAGCCAAGGGTGAGGCCAAAACGAAACTTTACACGAATCTGAGACTCAACACTGACCTCGACCGGAAAAGTTACTGACCCTCGACGGACCGGAAATGAAAACGTCACTGCGCTTTTCAACCTCGAACGGCAACAGGGCTCGAATTGGAACGAACGTCGAACAACGACTCAAGTCACATCCATCTCACTTTCATGCTCAAAGTTTCTGTTGGATTTTCGGCCAGTTATGGTAGCTGTTGCTGCTGGTTTTCCAGCGAGTTGTGGCGTGAGGTGATGGAGCTAAGATCGTGGGCTGGTCGAGGACGATTTTTGTGTTCAGAGGTCGCGCCGACGTTTATGGTGTTCGACAACAGCCGGCGCTGGCTGGAAATAGAGGAGCTCGTCACCAGCGAGTTGCAGAAGAAGAAGGTGGCAATGGAGAGGAAGGTCGTTTTTGGACTAGTTTCCGGCAGTTGCTTCCTTGATTTTTTGCCGGTTCGATTTGTTGAAGAAGATGGTTTGATGAGGGGTCTGATTTGTTCTCTGCGGCGCTGATCTCTTAAAATGGTCTAGGTCTAGAGATCAGATTTTGTATTCTCCTCCCTCTCTATTAGAGTCTAGGGTTTAATTTGTATAGATCTAGGTGTTTTAAGAAGAATAAGGATCCGGGTCTTTGATGTTGGGTCGGGTCGACCCGGTTTGGGCTGGGTAGGGAGATGGGCTAGTTTAAGTGAAGAATGGGTATTGAAAGATTTGGGCTCACTTATCACATGGCCCAATTTCGAATTTAAGACTAAGCTTTTCAATTTCCTTCTCTTTTTGTTTTCTTTTCTTTCTTTAATTAATAAAAAACCTAAATTAAATTCCTAACTTAATTCAAATTGCGAAATTAAGCTAATTATCTAACTATAATATTTATACAAATTAATTGATCCTAAATCAAAGAGAAAAATTAATAATCCAAAATTTAAAAGCTAAGAATGTAAAAGTGAGCCATTTTTGTGATTTTTATTTTAATAAAAGAAACTAATTAATTAATTAATCCTAAAATGTAAACACAAAATCTAAATGCAATGCATGGTATTTTTGGTATTTTTTGATTTTTAATGGAAATTAAATATGCACGAAAATGGGAAAAATCCTATAAAATTGCAAAAATTGGGAAAAATTATTTTCTGATATTTTATGGGAGTAATTCATATAGGGCAAAAATCACGTGCTCACAATTACATTTCCCAAAGACTGGTAGTACAAATCATGAGCTTCTAAGAACAGAGTTTAGAAAGCTGACATGAAGAAAATACATCTTTTGTTTGAAAAGTACATAAACAAAATATTATAATCTAAGGTTATCGTGAACAAGAGGCAGCTACAGCAGGAACGCAGGTACGCCTTCAAATCCAGCAACCATCGAACGCAGCAACATCGGCATCCGGGATCTGCACGCAATGTGCATGAAGTGCAATATGAGTACAACAGACCCCGTGTAAAGTAACAAACCTAACCTCCGGTTGAAAGTAGTGACGAGTTGGAGCATAGGTCGGGTCCAACACCAATGACCAACAGCAGTTCATACAACGTAGAGCATATAAACAAGGAAGTAATCTCAGAGATACAAATGTTCAACTTTTGCACAGTTTCCCAAAAAATAGTTCCGCTTTTCAAGAATACTAGTGAAAACCCAAATCCTTTATCGAAATCATCGAAAAATTATGAGATAGTTCGAAAACTGTAATTTTCCCGAAAATCCTTTCCACAATTAAAATGGTTCATTTCCTTTCCAAATAATAAGTGTGAAATACCACTCTATGCCCACATATCAATGTGTGTAAAAAGTCATGAATGGTGTGATACCGTACAGCATGAGAAAAAATGCGTCTCTATGCATGTATGTCATATATGCATGCCAATGCCATGTATCTTAGAGATAAATCATGTACTCACACTCTCAGAGTACTCAACCTCACTGTATCACACTTTCCACACATCATACTCAACCACTCGCTACTATATATGGCCCATACGGCTCAGGGAAATCCATTCGGGAACATATACAACACTGACTATAAGTCACCTGGTACCGAGGAAAAATGGCAGTCCAAGCCTGTAGAGAAATCCATTTCCAAGTATCAAGTACTTCGGACAAATCCATGTCCACGGAAATCCATCCCTTAATAATATATAAATGCTCAACCACTCGGTACTGTATATAGCCCATGCGGCCCAGGGAAATTCATCCCGGAACATATACATCACTGACTAGAAGTCATCTAGTACCGAGGAAAAAGGGCAATCCAACCATGTGGATAAATCCATCGCCAGATATCAAATACTACGGACAAATTCATGTCCAAGGAAATCCATCCCTCAACAATATCATCCGCTCTCACTGGGGGTGTGCATACTCCGAGGGGCTCCTTCAGCCCAAGGGCTATAATAAGCCAATCATGGCATAAATCAATAAAACATGTTGCGGCATGCAGCTCAATCCCATAACTGTCACTCATAATCAGGCTCTCGGCCTCACTCAATCGTCAATCTCTCCAAACTCACCCACGGGCTCACAATGTCATGAAAATTGACCCGGAATAATGATATGATGTATCAATAAGTAACAACTGAGACTGAGATATGATATGAATGCATGAATGTGACTGGGTACGAAATATCAATGAAATCAATGAGATGACAGCAAGAAACGATTGCTAGGGGTCCAAACGGTATCAGCATAAAGCCTAAACATGATATCTAGCATGATGTACAGCTCAATTACTTTATCACATGGTGAAAAACATAAATATCAACAAAGTGGGCCACTAAACAGTGCCCTGGAAACCACAGAGTCACAGCTTACAGGGTGCACGCCCACACACCCGTCACCTAGCATGTGCGTCACCCCAACACCAATCATATAACACATAATTCGGTGTTTTGTACCATCAGCACTAAGTTTAGGAGAGTTACTTATCTTAAACAAGCCAATTCCGACATCGAGCAAGCCAAGCGATGCTCCAAGAATGCCATCACGCACGTAGCGACCTCCGAACGGCTCAAAACTAGCCAAAAGCAACTCAAATACATCAAATAAAGCCCAAGGAAGCAATTACAAATGATGAAGATCAAATTCTACATCAAATTCCAAATCCGGCCAAAAATCACACCCGGGCCCACGCCTCAAAACTCGACAAAACTCACAAAATCCAACAACCCATTCAATTACAAGTCCAACCATACTAGTTCCACTCAATTCTGTCAACAATTCGATGTTCAAAACTCAAAAATTCATATTATGAAACTTTAGGCCAAAACCCCCAATTTCCTCTTTCAATTCATCGACCAAAAGCTAAAATCAAAGATAGATTCATGAAATATAACCAAGACCGAGTGCAGAACACTTACCCCAATACTTTGTGATGAAAATTGCTCCAAAATCGCCCCAATCCGCACTTGGAAATGTTAAAATGAAGCCAAAATCGCGAACCCTTATATTTATCATTCTGCCCAGCATTTCGCTTCTGCTCCACTTTAGCCGCTTTTGCGGCGTCGCTTCTGCGACATGAGCTCTGCTACTACAAACTCCAGTAACCAACTGACCCCTCGCACCTAGGAATCAACATCCGCTTCTGCACAACCAAACACGCTCCTATGCAAAATCTCGCTCATGCGCCCAAGCTTCCCGCTTCTGTGGGGCCGCAGATGCGCCCCTATTCCCGCTTCTGCGATCCATTCCAACCAGGCCTTCGTTCATTTCTGCGATCAACCGTCAGCATCTGCGGACTCGCATCTGCGTGCATTCTTCCGCAGGTGCGGAAACATCAGAATCAACAGCCTTCAGCAACAGCAACATGAAGAAGAAAGATAAACACACCCCGAGCCCCTCGGGACCCCGTCTAAACATACCGAAAAGTCCCATAACATAACACGGACCTACTCGAGACCTCCAAACACACATAACAACATCGAAGCGATGAATCACACCTTAATTCAAAATCATTGAACTTTGAAACTTCAACTACCACAACCGATGCTGAAACCTATCAAATCATGTCCGATTGACCTTAAATATTGCACACAAGTCATATTTGACATTACGGACCTTCTCCAACTTCCGGAATCGGAATCTGACCCCGATATCAAAAAGTTCACTCCCGGTCAAACTTTTCAAAATTCTAACTTTCGCCATATCAAGCCAAATCCCACTACGGATCTCCAAATTAAAATCTGGACGCGCTCCTAAGTCCAAAATCATCCAACGGAGCTAACGGAACCATCAGAAATCCAATCCGAGGTCAAATTCTAAAAAAATAAACTTGGTCAAACCTTTCAAATTTAAAGCTTGTAGTTGAGAACCATTCTTCCAAATCAATTCCGAATAACCTGGAAACCAGAACCGACGATTCACATAAGTCATAATACAGCATACGGAGCTACTCATGCCCTCAAAAAACCGAGAGAAGTGTAATTTCTCAAAACGACCGGCCGGGTCATTATATCGATTTCCGGTAGCGACAAACGGTGAAGATGATAGAGAGGTGAAGGAGAAGAATTTTCGGGGATCTCTAGGGTTTGGGGGGTTAGGACATTTTTATTATAATTGGGGAATCAGCTGGAGCCGTTAGATCAAAATGATCAACGGTTGGGATTAAAAGCTACAAAACGTCGTCGTTTGGTTTAAGTGGGGGCTGGACTGGGTGAAGGGAATTGGGCTGGGATGGATTTTGGTTTAAGGTAACTGGGCCGGCCCAAACCACCCCCTTTTCCTTTTCTTTGTTTTCTCTTCTTCTTTCTTTTCTTTTATTTTACATCGTAAACTAATTAATTAAAACCCTAGATTGGGTCCTAAATCAAAATTTAATTTGTGAAGTAAACCTAATTAACTATTTCTAACATTTGAACAATTAATTCTTAAAATAACGAAAGGAAATTACTAATTTAAAACTAAAACTACAAATATAAAAATGACCAATATTTTTGTGATTTTTGTTTAATAATGTAATTAACTCATGTGATTAAATCCTAAATGCAATTAAAACCTAACATGCTATGTAATGAAGATTTGAACACCTTTTGGTATTTTCTTATAATTTTAAAATATTAAATATGCAACTAAATGCAAACAACAATTAACAAGAAATTCCTACAAAATTCTATAAAAGTTAAAATAATTAAAACAAATCTGTTTTTTGTGACTTTGTAGGGGTATATTTCGTCGGGAAAAAATCACGTGCTCACAAGAGTGGCTGGGGTGTAAGACGGTGGAATGAGGTCATGTCCTCGGATGGGGCGGGGGACAGGGGTTAAGGGCGTAAGGGTTCCAGTAGGCTGAGAGTTTAATCTTGAAATATAGGGACATTGACAGAGAAGTCTATAGAACTAGGAAGGATTCTCCAGAAGAGGAAGATTAATATAGCATATGTCCAGGAGACTAGATGGGTGGGTACTAATGCACGTGATGTCAACGGGTATAAAATGTGATATTCTGGAGGTTCTAGGGGCAGAAACGGGGTAGAAATTTTAGTAGATAGAGATCTTAGGAGGCTGGTGGTAGATGTTAAGAGGGTGAACGATAGGTTGATAGTTATTAAACTAGTGGTTGGCGGGCTCACTTTAACGTGATTAATGCTACGCATAGCTAGTGGGCTTGGATGAGGAGGTCAAAAGGCATTTCTGGTAGGATTTGGATGAGTTGGTGTGAGGTATTCCGCACCATGAGAAGCTTTTTATAGGAGGTGATTTTAATGACCATATATGCAACTATGACTCTTTTGCTTCTCGACTTCATGATTAAGAATTGGTAGTTGCAAATGTAGGTTCCATATACGCAACTGCGACTATTACGTATATAGATTTCTTATACGCAACTATGGTCATTTTTACCTCCACCTGTCTTTTTCCATAATTTTTACATATGTATTCTACCTTTGCGATTGTGAAGACGATGCATGCAAATGGAGACTTGCTTCATTCTCGTGTTTCTTATCTTTTCTTCTTTCTTTTCTTCTTCTTGCCAAATTTGTAAGAAAATATGTGAGAATGAGATATATTTATTTATCTATTATTTAAAATCATTAATATTTAACGTATGAAAATATATGAATGAATATATCCATCAATTCTTTTAAGGAATCAATGAATTGATGATTAATTGATAATAAAGATGAACACAACAATTGTGATGTAATTTTAATATAGTATTGAGAAGATCAGATTAAGAATGATAGAATAGAATAGGTTATAACATTAGGGAAAGAGGGGGGGGGGGGGGTTATGTGTAGAATAACCTAATTGTAACCGCCCCTTAATAATCCTCTCATATGTTCCATTTGTTACTAGTGATAAATATGAATCACATATACGTTATGTCAATTGTATCCTAACCGCTATACATGCTTTAATAATTAATTTCGGATATCTCGAAGTTTGTTAGTGCGTGGGAGACATCTATCTGGTCGCTTATAATCTCCTGACGAGTTGCTTCAGAGCGATATTGTTCGGTGGGGGTAGAGTTGTTCCAAGGATTAGCTTCTCAGTCTTTAATCTCTAATCTAGGTGTATCTTTGACTGACCTGGAGCTGACTAAGAAGTATTTGCCACGTGTCGACTCTTACACCGTCTATGTGTCAAATATATAGCTCTTTTGTTTTAACGATAAAAGTAGATTTTACCCAAAATATTAATAGAGAGTAAATATGAACCATTTTGTATAATTCAAGTACAAGTTTTTGACCATTTTGAGGGAGATGCAATGAAGGTAGGACACTCCAATAGGAGTCAAACTGACATTATTGTCCTTTTGTTGAAAAGATTAAGGTTAACCAAAGAATTAAATTCGTGAAAAAAACAAATAAGAAACAAAGAATTCAATTTGGAAGAGAACAATGATTAAATTTCACTTTACTAAAAACTTATGGCGTGAAAATGAAAACCTTTTCCGAATGATCAGTACTGAGATTGGACTATTTTGATCTTGAATACGTCACATAACAAAATATAGTCATAAATGTAGGCAAAACCGCAAAAGTAAACACTTTTAGAGCCCGTCTGGACATAAGAAATTTTCACTTTTTTCAAAAAAGTTCACTTTTTTTTTAAATTAATGTTTGGCCATAAAATTTCAAATTTTCATTTGAAGATGAAGTTTGGAATTTTTCGAAAATTTAAAAAACTCCAAAAAGCTGTTTTCCAAAATTTTCACTTAGATCACTCACAAAATTTAACAAAATAACCCAAAATTATATTCATGTCTAATACAACTCTTAATTTTCAAATACCATTTTCACTTGAAAAAAAAAATACTTTTTCGCAAAATTTTACAGTTCTTATGTCCAAACGCCCACTTAGTACTAATCCTTAAAATTAAGGAAAACTTTTACATTAGTACAACTGGGCTCCCTACTTTTCAATTTTATAACCCATATTTCAATTAGGAATTTTTACCTCCTATACCAAAGGTTAACACCTTATTTATTATAAATAAATACCATTTAAAAAAATTATATTCTATAGATACCTTTTAAGGTTTATAGCAAAATATTTAATTTTGATTACTTCCTAGCCCTAAGCCACTAAATACGCTAATCAGTTACACTTTTTTCTTTCTCTCTACTTTGATACATCCCATTCTCTTCCCCCATCCCATTAAAATTTCCGATGGCAGAAGGGAAACAATCTTTGCTTGAGTATCACGGAGTTCCAGTTTATCAATCTATGGATAGCTTGAAATCCAATAATACATATTTTGGGGTTCTGCAGTATTGCTTCATATGTCATGAATGTATTCTCCTGGTTTGATTCTTCTCCTGGTTGCTTCGATTCACCGAGCAAATACCCAAGGCAATATGCCGTTTGAGATGGCTGGTGCCTGGTGCTTCGATTCTCCTGGTGCTTCCATTCATGAATGTCCTATTTTGATTCTTTCAAAATCCTTAGCTCTTTTTAATCCAGTTGATTTCTCACTACCGGCTTCCGGTGAACGGCGGATTCGCCGGAAATTAGGGTTTGTTCTTGAACAAAGACGGTGGAGTTTGGGGCTGAGCAATTTGATTTTCTGTTAATATATTTTAATGTATTTTCATGTATTTCATTGTATTCATTTTCTCTTCTTTTTTTCATTGTAATTCAATGAATCTCGTTGTATTCCATATATTTCATTGTATTCACTGTCTTTTTTTCTCATTGTATTTCAATGTATCCCGCTATATTCTATGTATTTCATTGTATTCGTTGTCTCGCTATATGCCATGAATGTATTCATAAGTTTTTTTTAATTAATAGTATAATTTATGTATTCATATGTATTATATAGTTTCTCTGAAGATTGCTATGTTTTTGGGATATTTTTCGGTTGAGAATCTTTTTTATAACTGAATCTCATGTTTTACTCCATGAATACAGTCAAATAGTACAAATACACTCGAATACAATAACTGATTAGCTGGACTTCCCTGATTCACGCCTATTTTTGCTACTGTATTTATGAATACAATAGCTTAAATACATCAAATACATCTTATAACCACATAAAAAGTATCTATAATCCGTAATATAGCAAATGGCATCTCTAATTACTACTAAAAGATAGTGCTTTATGAAAATTTCTCTTCAATTTACAACCAACTAGCCCAATAATAATAGGCTAAGATTCAACATCCAACTCCAATAGGTTCTCAAAATTACTATTTAATTTTTAATAAAGATTCCTCAAGCTTTTAAGTTAATTTTCGAATCAGTAACTATGACTCAAATTTTAGTTCAACAAACCAAATTTATTTGGATGGTGAGATTCGATTTTTAGCAAGCTTAAATATGTGGGTCTAAATTCTAAATTTGATTTTGTGAGAAATTTGGAGTGTGTGTTATTTAGACTTGTTAGAAATAGTATAAGGAGGTTGTCTATAAAATTTGAAGTCATTTAATGGAGATATTGACTGGTTTTGAACAAGAATTGCAACTGAAAATCGTGAAAGAAGTTCGTCTACAGACGCTTGTATAAAGATATATAAAAGTATATAAGGTATGTTTCTACACTCATATACACTATTATACAAGATTATGCATAGTTATACAAAAAATTGACTTCCTCTTCTTCCTTGCGCCTTTTCTGAAATTTAACTTGTGAGCACGTGATTTTTGCCTTAAGCAAATTATTCCAAAAGTTTCAAATAAAATAATTTCTTTATTATTTTACAATTTTTGTAAATTTTTTTGAATTTTGTGTTAAGTGGTTGCATGATAATTCATATGAAAATACAAAAAATATGCATTTGCGTTTAGGGATTTAGTTTCACATTTTAGTATTAACTAGTATTAATTTATTTTAGAACAAAATAGGAGGAAAATAACAAAAATAATATTTTTTGCATTCTTAGTTTAAATTTGTATTAGGTTGCATAATTGTTAGAGTCAATTTGTTTTTGAATTTTAGTTTAGCATTTAATAAAATCAAAAGATCAGAAAATACAAAATGAAAACAAATTGACTAAAGAGAAAATTAAAAAAAAAAAAAGGGGCTGTTGAATTGAGCTCAATATAGAAGTTACCCACCCAGGCCCAAACCAATTCCCTCCCCAGCCCAAACGCTCAACCTACGCCCAGGCAGCTCAAATCCAGCATCAGTCCAAGAAATAATTAAAACGACGTAGTACCATGACCAAACTACGTCGTTTTGTGTTTAAAAATCAAGGGTAATCGTGGCCCTTCATTAACTTCCATCTGACGTCTCTCATTATCCCCAGGTAATTAAATAAAAATGTCTAAAAAACATGAGAACCCTAAATACAGCCCCCTTCTTCCTCGTACCATCTCTGAGCCTCGCCGGAACCCCACCGCCGCCGAACGACACCATTTCCAAACCACCCCAAATTAACACCCTTTGTTCCTCTCCGTCTCCTCTTTCCAAATCTGCCAACGGTTTCCCTCAAACACACCTAGAATCCGTCGAATAATCGATGGAAGATTTTCCGGCCATGACGTCTCTTATGCTAAATGACCCCAAATTTACACCGTAGGATCGTCACACCATCCTCTACACAACCCCCATAGCCGCTTGGCTCGAATGTAACCAGAACGGTTCGAATATCGAGTTGAAGTTTTCCGGTCAAAACCCTACCTCCCAAAATTATACCAAATCAATGTCATGTGATACCTTCCTCCTCCTCGTGTGGATTCTAGTGTCGTGGGACGTCAAATATCACCGGAGATGGCCAGTGGTGAACTCTCAGTTAGCCTGATTTTGTTGAAATTTGTTTCAATATTAGTAAGTCTCTTTTCCTTGTGTAGTTTTTCTTATTTTGATGTTATTTTGTTAAATTCTAGTTTAATGGTCGTTTTATTTGTTGTTAATTCTTTTTCTAAATTTTGTGATTAACAGTTAGTTGTCTAGATTTTAGTTAGCCTGCTTTAATTGGGATATTAATCGTCTTTCTATCTAGCTTTCAATTTTAGTTTTGTTTTGATTAATCCGTGCCAATAATTCTTCGCTTCATTATGTGTTTTTAATTCATTGTAAGGTTTAGTTCTAATTAATTAGTGTTTGAGGACAATTAATCTAGATTAGCAATTTCTTCATAAATAAAAGGGTAATTCCAGGTTAGTTTAAAATAGAATAGAGGAAACTAGTATCCACTAGGATGTTCTAGAAGGGGTTCGAAGTGAAAATCAGAAAATAGATAGGATAGCTTGAGTAACAAGTTAAAAACTTAAGGACTAAGTTGAAAATAACATAGGGATTAGAGTGCAAAGCTAAAATCTGAAGTTTCTCCCCTACTTTGCCTATAAAAGGCAGTCATCTCTGTATTGTGAAAGAAGTTTTCAGCCTCCAAAATTCCCCCCAAAAAGCTCTCTCTCTAATTTCAGATCTAGTTTTGAAATCCAAACCTTCAAAATCCAAAAACAATAGAAAATCTAATAGAAAAATCCAAAAATATCACTGTTCCATTAGGAGTTTTAGGCTGATTTCACTTTTCAGTTAGTCTATTAATAATTCCAGAAGTGTTTTGGTGTTTTCAAGTCAGATTTGTGGTTTAGTCAAGTTTGGTGGTTTGCTTCTGTTTGTTGAGGGTTATCTGGTATAATTGGATTCAATCCCAAGCTTATTTGAATATATTTGAGTTGACTGTGGTTGAGTTTCTGCTCCTATTTAAATTTTGTGACCTCACTGATGAGTTCGTTTTTGGCTGTGATTCGACTGCTGCTCGTCCCCTACTGCTGACCACTTTTCTCTTGTTGTTTATATTCTAGGTACACAACTAAAACTCCATTTGATGTAGCTTTACTTGTGGAAAGTATGAAATGAAACTGATTCGAAATTCCTGCTGAGAGACTGCACTTTAATAATTTTATTATGTTCTTAATTAGCTGTTTGTTGTATTCAAACTGGGACTGTTTTTCTAAGTTGTTTGACTCAAGGACTGTTTGGATTTTGGACTATGAGTATTCATTAGTCATAATAGGTTAGTGTCATTTGGTGTAGTTTACTGTTGAAGGTAAAAGCTAGCTGAAAGTTGAAACAGGAAATGTCTTGGAATTCATGTGTAAATTTTTTGAGTTGAGTACGTATATGTTGAGTTCAGTAGTTAATAGTTTGTATGAATTTAATGTGTGCTACTAGTATAATGTAGTATGATGCAGTTTCAATTTCCAGTATTGTTAAAATTAGTTCATGTTTATTGGAGTCGTTGATATGTTTATGCAAGGTTAAGTGAAATCATAATTGAATTGTACTACTGTCATACATTAATCCAAAGTCAGGGATTAAAAGCAGCTAGAGTGTAGGTGTCTCAAAATAATCTGAATACTCTGAAAAATTGGTCCGTAAGTCCATCAGTTTGTGAATGGCTTGAGTTCTGACAAACTTCTTAAATGGTTCATTGTTGAATTATGGCATCTCTGTTTCGTCTTTGCCTGGAAATCGATCTTGGCCTAGACGCCCAACTTCTGGGCCTGTCTTTGCCCACGTTCGGCCCAAATGACTTCCTGTCAAGGAACTGGCGTCGAGGCCCAATAGCAAGCTCGGAATTTTGAATTGATTAGCATTTCTTTTACTTTTAGAGACAAATTGAGTAGAGAATTGTAGATTGTTCTAGGATTGACCTTTAACTAAAATGTGACGAGCCTCGCCGAATAAAATTACAAATTGCGCGGCCCTCAATAAATGCTATATAAAAAGACTTAGAATTCGGGCGGACCGTTTAGCGAATTTGACGGTCTTCCCCAAAGATAATAAACGCGTAGTTGCTCTAGGCGCGTATTTTAATAATGTTACCTTCCTAAATACGGGTGCACATTTATGTGACCCAAATCTAAATCTCAACGAAGTGAAATGTGTTGACAACCACGGGTGCACTGGTGCGACGTGGTTCGAGACGCATTTTCACGACGTTGCAATTCTTATTAAAATAAAAAATAAAAGCGGGTTACTAATAAAAGGCTTATAAGTTAGAACATGTTTTGAAATCAGATAAAATCAAATACAACAGTTGAGCGACCGTGCTAGAACCACGGAATCCGGGAATGCCTAACACCTTCTCCCGGGTTAACAGAATTCCTTACTCGGATTTTTGGTTCGCGGACTGTTAACAGAGTCATAATTTCCTCGGTTCGGGATTCAATCGGTGACTTGGGACACCATTAATCTCCCAAGTGGCGACTCTGAAATCTTAATAATCAAATCCCGTTCCGATTGTCCTTTAAGTGGAAAAACTCCTTCACGCCCTCGCGGGAGTAGTGTAAAAAGGAGGTGTGACAGCTCTGACGACTCTGCTAGGGACAAGAACCCAGAACTTTGGTTCAGGGTTTAGAATTCGAGCTTAGAATAATTGTTGTATTTGGTTATATCTGATTTTCCTACATGTTTCATGCTAAATGTGCTAAATGCTTTACCGCTTTGATATTATTTGAACTGTATATATAAACTGTGCCGAAACCCTTCTCTTCTCACCTCCGGGGATGTGCTCACTGGTGGAGACTCCCTATTCTGTTAGTGTCATACCTTAAAATAAGAAAGAGGCCGGACAAGTTACTAAGCCGGATGGCCTTTTGGTTCCCGGTACGTAGCCCCCTCCTCGACTCGAGTTGTCCGCTCGGGTGCACAGTCTAGAACCTATACCCAGGTTTTGAACCTAGAATAACTTGACCCCATGTCGGATCCCTAGTAGGAGCGCTTATCTGCATCACGTGCATATGACTTAGGGGACTCAACACAGGGGTTGGGTCCGTCTAGGACAGGTGTACCCGGAATAATGGACCATCCTGATGCATCCTACTTGTGCATTTATCTGTTTTGGACTCGCATGCTGACCGGCTTTGAATATCTGAAAATATGGCAAAAAAGAGGAAAAGAAAAAATAGCAGTGTAGAGAGTTAATTACCTATATTAGAAAACCAATGTCCAAGTAGTGCCGAAATGCTGTCGGATTTTTTTTGAGAAAATGAAAGAAAAAAGAAGAAAAGTAATTTTTTAGTTTGTTTTGTTTGCCAATGGAAAAGAAAAATAAAAAGAGTTTTATTTTCAATTTAGTTTTTTTATTTGCCACTGAAAAAGAAAATAGAAAAAAGAATCTTGCTTTTAGAAATAGCGTATTTGCCAACAAAAACAAAAAGAGTCTTGTTTTCCAAAAGAGTTAGGTTGATTTGCCCGAACTACGCAGGTTTGATTCTCACCGGATGTGAGATACGTAGGCAACCCTCATCGGGTCCAACCTCCCCTTTTCAAAAATAGCCAAAAATGCCATGAATAAGTCGGGTGCCGCCATTCTTGTTTAAAATAAGCCGAATGTCCCCAAAAAGGGCGCCGGAAGGCTGTTTTTGCAAGAACAGCCAAACTGAGTCAGTTTCAACGGTTAGCAGGCACAGCCTTAAAATCTTCTCCTCGAAGTGCTGAAAGGCCGTAACTGCAAAACCGGCCGTTTGTTTTAAAATTGGAAATTTGAACAAAAATAGTGTCATTCTTTCCTTTTAGGTCAAAATAAGTGATCAAATCACCTTAATAAATGTGCAGGATGAGCACGATTCAAAATAAGGGGAACTTGCACATAGGCCCGCGGCGAGACCGAACGATGTCCCGCGGGCACCAGGAGCTTTAATGTATTCATGATTGTCTTTGGAGTCTGTATTTCCTTTTCTACCGGAGTTTGTCTTTTGAGTCTGTATTTCCTTTTCTACCAGAGTTGGTCATTTGAGTCTGTATTTCCTTTCCTACTGGAGTCTGTATTTCCCTTTCGTTAAAAGTCAGTCAGTTGATTGAGTCTGTATTTTCATAGGGATGGTGGAGTCTGTAGTTCTTTTCTGCATTAGAGTCTGTTAGTTGTTTGCGTCGTTGTAATAGACGTATTTGTTATCAATAAAATTGAAAATCTCAAAACAACTTTTTGCTTCTATTTTTACATTTATTCGCAAGAACTATGCTTGGTCTGATTCACGCGGGGTCGTGATACGTAAGCAATCTCCATAGGATTCGACCGTAACTAAATGAAAAAAGGGAAAACAAGAAAAGAATGAAAGGAAAGAGGTGAAAAACGAGAAAGGAAAGAAAAACAAAAGAGGGAAAAAGAAAAGCAGAAGAAAATAGGAAACCAAACAAAAGCAAACAAGAGAAAATAAAAAGGGAGCAAAGGAAAAAAAAGAGCGGAAAATCAATTTTGAGGAAAGGAGCAAATAGGAACAAGGAAAAACCAAGGCAAAAGAAGAAAGAAAAGAGGGGAAAATAAGAGAGAAAAGCAAAAGAAAAGAGGGAAAGGCAAGAAACAAACAATGGAAAACACGAGGGAAGAATGTGAGGAAAGGCATGGCAAATAAAGAAAAATGAAAAGGCCGGGATGACGCATGTGACCGATCAAAAGCATAATAGGAACTGTTAACTGCTTAGGTGCATTCATCCCCAAATGTGCGGGTCCCAATATGTTAAATGCCCTAACGCTAACGTAATGGTTTCATTTTGTCATGCCATTCCAGAAAGGTGGTTGGTTTGTGGTTTTAGAGTGGTAACTCCTCTTTACAACACAAGGACAAAAGGCAGTTGGCATCCTGGCAACCCATCCCTACAACACCCGGTCAAAAAACAAAATGAACATGGCAGGCCAAGAATCAGATACCAGCATCATGGACCCGTCAAAAGAGGTGGAAGTGGTAGATGTCAAAGCAATGAAGGAAGAGATGTATAAGTTGAGGCAGCAGATGGCCGAGATGCATCAGGCCTGGGCTAAGGGTCAGCCGGCGCCAGTTTATCCCGCCAATCCAGCATATATCCCACCTTTGGCTCAGTCTCAGGAGCCTCCTACTCCGATTTCACCCCCATCTTTCCTCTTCTACCAACAGAGTTATGGCACCACCTCCTATCCTCCCCAAGCTCCACTACCCAACCAAAACCCTCCTCCACCAATCACCCCTGTCTTTGTGGCGCCTCCACCTGCCACATTGCAAAGCTCTTCCACTGAGCCGTTGTTTCAAACTCACGACAGCCAGTACTACCCTCCTGAGCCTACCTTTAAAGCTCCTGAGCCATATTCCTACACCCCTCACTTTGAGCTCCCGGGGGAAACTGACAAGCCGCCTAAAGATCCGGAACAGGAAGAGATGTTTCGAAAAGTAAAAAGCCTGGAGCAATCTTTCAGGAACATGCAAGGATTGGGCGGTCAAGTCAGTGTGTCCTACAAGGATTTGTGCTTGTTTCCCGGTGTACAGTTGCCAGCAGGGTTCAAGCTACCCAAGTTTGATTTGTACGATGGACACGGCGATCCGGTAGCTCATCTAAGGGGATTTTGCAGTAAAATGAGAGGAGCTGGGGGAAAGGATGAGTTATTGATGGCATACTTTAGTCAAAGTCTCAGTGGTACGGCCTTGGAATGGTACACACGATAGGATCATGCCCGATGGTACACGTGGGATGATTTGGCCCAAGCATTTGCGTGCCACTTTCAGTATAATCTCGAAATTGTCCCGGATCGTCTGTCACTGACTAAAATTGAGAAGAAGCCCGGGGAAAGCTTCAGGGAGTACGGTTTCCGGTGGAGAGAGCAGGCAGCAAGAGTCGATCCTCCAATGAAAGAAAGCGAGATGGTCGATTACTTCTTACAGGCTTTGGAGCCTACTTTCTATGGTCATCTGGTGTCAGCAGTGGGAAAATCTTTTAACGAGGTAGTGAAAATGGGCAGTATGGTTGAAGAGGGGCTCAAATCCGACAAAATCATGAGCTATTCGGCAATCAAGGCAACTACTCAGGCCATCCAGAGCGGAGGGGTATTGGGAAAGAAAAAGAAAGAAGATGTGGCGGTAATTGACTCCAGAACTTGGTCCAGGGGCCCATCACCATATTACCATCAACCTCGACCCCGTCCCCAAACCTACTCCCACACTCCACAACACTATTACCCACCCCGTGGTCCTCACGTCTCTGTCCACCATGCCCACACATATCCCCAACATCCTGCCCACGCGCCATAGCGTGCACCCACTCCACAAAATACTTGCCCAACTCAAAATACCTACCCACCTCCAAGAGCCTACAGGAATCCCCCTAGAGCAGGTTTACGAGCCAGCCAATATTTCAAGCAAGAGAGGGCACAGAAGCAGGAAACTTTCACCCCCATCGGAGAATCATATGCAGACTTGTTTGAGAAACTAAAGCATTATAACCTGATTGCACCGGTTCCTCCGAATCATGTGGACAAGCACGCAAGAAGCTTCGATCCTTCTAAAAGGTGTGAATACCATTCCAATCCCCAGGGGCACGTTGTCGAAAGTTGCCGGGATTTGAAAAGAGAGATAGAAAGAATGATTCAGGAAGGGATAATTGCGGTCCAGGACAATGGCACCCAGAACATTGCACAGAATCCTTTACCTGCACATGACGGTGCACATTTTGTGGGTAAGATCCATGGTGACGGGGAGTATGAGAATCCTCTCGGAAATTTGTTGAATGAAGGTCCCAGTAATTTTGATGGGCAATCCAGTGGCTAAGGTGTCGAGTTTTGTGGTTGGGAAGACGCTCCATCTCCTGGTTAGCTAGAGTGGAGTTTTGGTGGTTTATTTTGTTGTCATTTCTGTTGTCCGGGTTATGTTCAGGGTTGTAATCCGGATATGGTCTTGTAATTCAAACCCTTCTATCTTTTCACTTTGCTTTGTTTAGTCATAATAGCTTGTTTAGTGCCGTCTAGGTTTGTTCAAGGGCTGTAACTAGTTCAGTTTGCTTGTTTTGTTGTTTAAATCCTTTCACCGTCAGTCTAATGCAATTCTCTATTTCCTGGCATTTCTAGCCATTTTATTTATTTCCCTTCTCCCTTTACAATTATTTTATGCTGGTCCTAGTGACATGACATGCACGCGTAATTCTCAGCCTGGTTTTAAAAGTCAGTTTAGTAATGAAGCAATGAAACAATGTTGAAGATGTAAGGACATTCAAGGAAAATAAGTAAAGGCATTTTGAGATCACTTCGAGTCCAAGTCAAGTGAAACTGGGGGCAGCTAGAACATAAAGAAACACTGTTGAGATGCATCATGCCGCATCGGTTTCAAGCCAAAGGCAGGCTTACCCCAAGTCTACAGGGACCGTTCGTGGTACCGAGATTGTTGTCCAATGGTGCTAGGTAATTGACAAATACAGAAGGCACATATGTGAATCAATCAAAAGGTGTTATGGGTGTTTTCCTCAGCTTGTTTAACTGTGTAGTTTGTACTTGGCATGTTTTGGAGATTGGAATGACGAAGGCATTTTATTCTGCTATCCAAACACTTTATCCTTTGTTACCCCTTTGAGCCTCGGTTATTTTCTTGCATACCCCTCTTTCGGAATCAATAATAAAACTCGTAAGCCCGAGCTGGGAAAGTAAGTGGAGAAACAAGAGAAAAACAGTGAAAAAGAAAATGAAGAGAAAAAAAAGAAAAGAAAAGAAGGAAAACAAAAGAAGAGGAAAGAAAAGAAAAGCAAAAAGAAAAGAAAAGGAAAGAAAAGAAAAGAAGAGAAAAGAAAAGAAAAAGTAAAAAGAGAAAAGAGAAGAAAAGAAAAGAAAAGAGAAGGAAAAGAAAAGAATGAAAAGAAAGGAAAAGAAAAGCGGAAGAAAGATCGCAACAAT
>NW_017671852.1:132816-137071 GCF_001879085.1 Nicotiana attenuata
CCTAGTTTGATGAACCTTCTCCTAGGACAGAAATCTTAGTCTGATGAATCTTTCTCCTAAGATAACAACAACAGACCTAGTCTGATGAATTTTCTCCTAGGATCAAAATCTTAGTCTGATGAATCCTTCTCCTGAGATAGTAAACCTAGTCTGATGAACCTTCTCCTGGGATCTAAATCTTAGTCTGATGAAACTTTCTCCTAAGATAACAAAATAGACCTAGTCTGACGAACTTCTCCTAGAGTCTAAATCTTAGTCTGACGAATCTTTCTCCTAAGATCAGACAATAAGAGGCCTAGTCTGATGAACCTTCTCCTAGAGTCAAAATCTTAGTCTGATGAAATTTTCTCCTAAGATCACAAGACAACAAAAGACCTAGTCTGATGAATCTTCTCCTAGAGTCTAAATCTTAGTCTGATGAAACTTTCTCCTAAGATCACAAGACAACAAAACACCCTAGTCTGAGGAACTGCCTCCTAGGATCAAAATCTTAGTCTGATGAAACTTACTCCTAAGATCATAAGACAACAAAAGACCTAGTCTGATGAATCTTCTCCTAGAGTCTAAATCTTAGTCTGATGAATCTTTCTCCTAAGATAACAAAACACCCTAGTCTGAGGAACCGCCTCCTAGGATCAAAATCTTAGTCTGATGAAACTCTCTCCTAAGATAATCAAAAATGGACCTAGTCTGATGAATTTTCTCCTAGAGTCAATGCTTTAGTATGATGAATCCTTCTCCTAAGATAACAAAAAACCTAGTCTGATGAAGTTTCTCCTAGGATAAAATTTTAGTCAAATGATTTTACTCACAAAGGTCGTACATGCCAATCAAGTCGTTAGTTCTGCTCTCACCATCGTATCAATTTTGCTAAACAACTCACAAGTCTGCCCAGCCACCAAACTGGGGCAGAAAATTTTCTTTGTTTGTTTATTTTGTTGCAGTCAGGATCCCACCTGATGAACAAGGGAATACTTTTCAAGCGTCAGCAACTAGGAGCCCACCTGAAAATGGGCACATATTTCAAATTGCAGCGGTCAAGCATCACTCGGAGGAATGGCAAAACATAGCCAAGGCAACAACAAGAATCCCATCAGAAGAATACAAGATACAAGTTCAAGGCAACACAAGAGCAAGTTTGAAGACATAGATAGGATTATTCTTGTAATTCATAGATCATAGCTTAGGCTAGCTTCTTTTATTTTAACACGGTATAATAAGGAGGTCAGCGAGCAGTAACAATAGCAACAGTAGTGAAATCACAGCTCCTGGTAGTCCCAGCTACCAAACCTTCCCGAACTACACTGACCTGATTCCTGTTTAGCCCAGGATATGTAGGCAACCTCTGAAGCAGGGTGCGGTCAACTCTTTCAAAAAATGCTTCACACGGAATATGTGAACGGGCAAAAATTGCCATTTCCGCTCACTTGTCTTTGCACAAAAACTCTTCGTGTTTCCGGGCAAAGAGGGGCAGCTGTGAGCACGTGATTTTTGCCTTAAGCAAATTATTCCAAAAGTTTCAAATAAAATAATTTCTTTATTATTTTACAATTTTTGTAAATTTTGTTGAATTTTGTGTTAATTGGTTGCATGATAATTCATATGAAAATACAAAAAATATGCATTTGCGTTTAGGGATTTAATTTCACATTTTAGTATTAACTAGTATTAATTTGTTTTAGAACAAAATAGGAGGAAAATAACAAAAATAACATTTTTTGCATTCTTAGTTTAAATTTGTATTAGGTTGCATAATTGTTAGAGTCAATTTGTTTTGGGATTTAGTTTAGCATTTAATAAAATCAAAAGATCAGAAAATACAAAATGAAAACAAATTGGATAAAGAGAAAATTAAAAAAAAAAGGGGCTGTTGAATTGAGCTCAATATAGAAGGTACCCACCCAGGCCCAAACCAATTCCCTCCTCAGCCCAAACGCTCAACCTACGCCCAGGCAGCCCAAATCCAGCATCAGTCCAAGAAATAATTAAAACGACGTAGTACCATGACCAAACTACGTCGTTTTGTGTTTAAAAATCAAGGGTAATCGTGGCCCTTCATTAACTTCCATCCGACGGCTCTCATTATCCCCAGGTAATTAAATAAAAATGTCTAAAAAACATGAGAACCCTAAATACAGCCCCCTTCTTCCTCGTACCATCTCTGAGCCTCGCCGGAACCCCACCGCCGGCGAACGACACCATCTCCAAACCACCCCAAATTAACACCCTTTGTTCCTCTCCGTCTCCTCTTTCCAAATCTGCCAACGGTTTCCCTCAAACACACCCAGAATCCGTCGAATAATCGATGGAAGATTTTCCGGCCATGACGTCTCTTATGCTAAATGACCCCAAATTTACACCGTAGGATCGTCACACCATCCTCTACACAACCCCCATAGCCGCTTGGCTCGAATGTAACCAGAACGGTTCGAATATCGAGTTGAAGTTTTCCGGTCAAAACCCTAACCTCCCAAAATTATACCAAATCAATGTCATGTGATACCTTCCTCCTCCTCGTGTGGATTCTAGTGTCGTGGGAGGTCAAATATCACCGAAGATGGCCAGTGGTGAACTCTCAGTTAGCCTGATTTTGTTGAAATTTGTTTCAATATTAGTAAGTCTCTTTTCCTTGTGTAGTTTTTCTTATTTTGATGTTATTTTGTTAAATTCTAGTTTAATGGTCGTTTTATTTGTTGTTAATTCTTTTTCTAAATTTTGTGATTAACAGTTAGTTTTCTAGATTTTAGTTAGCCTGCTTTAATTGGGATATTAATCGTCTTTCTATCTAGCTTTCAATTTTAGTTTTGTTTCGATTAATCCGTGCCAATAATTCTTCGCTTCATTATGTGTTTTTAATTCATTGTAAGGTTTAGTTCTAATTAATTAGTGTTTGAGGACAATTAATCTAGATTAGCAATTTCTTCAGAAATAAAAGGGTAATTCCAGGTTAGTTTAAAATAGAATAGAGGAAACTAGTATCCACTAGGATGTTCTAGAAGGGGTTCGAAGTGAAAATCAGAAAATAGATAGGATAGCTTGAGTAACAAGTTAAAAACTTAAGGACTAAGTTGAAAATAACATAGGTGATTAGAGTGCAAAGCTAAAATCTGAAGTTTCTCCCCTACTTTGCCTATAAAAGGCAGTAATCTCTGCCTTGTGAAAGAAGTTTTCAGCCTCCAAAATTCCCCCCAAAAAGCTCTCTCTCTAATTTCAGATCTAGTTTTGAAATCCAAACCTTCAAAATCCAAAAACAATAGAAAATCTAATAGAAAAATCCAAAAATATCACTGTTCAATTAGGAGTTTTAGGCTGATTTCACTTTTCAGTTAGTCTATTAATAATTCCAGATGTGTTTTGGTGTTTTCAAGTCAGATTTGTGGTTTAGTCAAGTTTGGTGGTTTGCTTCTGTTTGTTGAGGGTTATCTGGTATAATTGGATTCAATCCCAAGCTTATTTGAATATATTTGAGTTGACTGTGGTTGAGTTTCTGCTCCTGTTTAAATTTTGTGACCTCACTAATGAGTTCGTTTTTGGCTGTGATTCGACTGCTGCTCGTCCCCTACTGCTGACCACTTTTCTCTTGTTGTTTATATTCCAGGTACACAACTAAAACTCCATTTGATGTAGCTTTACTTGTGGAAAGTATGAAATGAAACTGATTCGAAATTCCTGCTGAGAGACTGCACTTTAATAATTTTATTATGTTCTTAATTAGTTGTTTGTTGTATTCAAACTGGGACTGTTTTTCTAAGTTGTTTGACTCAAGGACTGTTTGGATTTTGGACTATGAGTATTCATTAGTCATAATAGGTTAGTGTCATTTGGTGTAGTTTACTGTTGAAGGTAAAAGCTAGCTGAAAGTTGAAACAGGAAATGTCTTGGAATTCATGTGTAAAATTTTTTAGTTGAGTACGTATATGTTGAGTTCAGTAGTTAATAGTTTGTATGAATTTAATGTGTGCTACTAGTATAATGTAGTATGATGCAGTTTCAATTTCCAGTATTGTTAAAATTAGTTCATGTTTATTGGAGTCGTTGATATGTTTATGCAAGGTTAAGTGAAATCATAATTGAATTGTACTACTGTCATACATTAATCCAAAGTCAGGAACTAAAAGCAGCTAGAGTGTAGGTGTCTCAAAATAATCTGAATACTCTGAAAAATTGGTCCGTAAGTCCATCAGTTTGCGAATGGCTTGAGTTCTGACAAACTTCTTAAATGGTTCATTGTTGAATTATTGCATCTCCGTTTCGT
>NW_017671852.1:137124-177281 GCF_001879085.1 Nicotiana attenuata
TTCTTGGATTTTATCATCAAAAGCTTGTACATGAGGTCTCTTGGCAGGTCTCCTGGATTCGGGTTCTGGCTCGGTGTCCACATAGGACCTCTTTTCAAACCAAGCAGCATAGTTTGGATCTACTTCTCCTTTTGAGATATCTGGTACCTGGGTGCCATTTTTTAGATACCGGCAGCTATTCCAATCCTGTTGAACCAAAGCCTCAGGCAATGCAGCTTCCGGATGCAACTCTATGACCTGAGTACTCAGATCTTCGTCTGCGGGCACAATCTGATACCGTCCCAATTGCCTCAAGACCCTCTGCGAGGCGTATGGCTGAATACTCCTTACACCCATTATCCTCAGGTAGCCTTTGGTTGCAGTCATGTATATAGCCTCCGTCTCTGGGAGCCATCCTATGGACCACTCAATTTGACTTGCTTTGAGAGCTTCCAAATGCGACACCCATGCTTCAAACCCTTCCGGCATATTGTAATCCTTGACCCTCTCTTCATAACTGGTGATGAAGTTATTTGGACTCGATCCATAGCTCATGAATCTAGGGTGGTGGCGAAGATGCTCAATCATCCACATTTGTAGGAGGATATTACAACCTTCGAAAAAGTGGGCCCCGGCTTTGCACGAAGTCAAGGCACGATAAATATCCGCCAATATCAACGGGACAAGTGTATGATCTTTCATGGTAGTGAGAATTTGTGCAATTCTAGCCATACGAATATCCACTGTTCCCTTATTGTTTGGAAAGACCATTATCCCCAAAAATGCCACGATAAATGCAAACCGGCGATGAAGCTGCCAAAGACCCTTATTTTGTTTGTTGCACAACCCCTTTTCATGTGCTTCAAAACCAGAAGAGTGTCCAAACCTAAAGTACAAAAAGTGGAAAGCACAACACCCTTCGCTTACACGGTTCTTGCTTGTCTGTTTACTGATATTCAGGAGGTCAAAAAACTTGTGCACCGACGGAGCCCTGGGAAATATGAGTTGTTGCTTCCTCAAATCTCGTCCAAACTCAATGTACCCGGCTATCTCCTCCAAAGTAGGGGTAATCTCAAAATCTGAGAAGCGAAAAACATTACGAGCAGGGTCCCAGAAAGTTATCATGGCCTTGATCAGATCGTCTCGTGGTTTGACCTCCTGTCTTACCCATTTCTGACCTTCCTGATCCAAATCATTCCACCACATGCGCAAGTGTACCCGAGCCTGCTCCCTGACCACTTCCGGTGGATCCTGGATAATATTCATTTTGTTCCTGTAGAAAGGCTGGGTTAGGGTTGACTATAATGGACCTTTTGAAAGAAAGTTTTCTAGTAAAAGACTATGATCCCTTCTTTGATATGCCAATTTTAGCCACAAGGCTAGTTTTGCAAATATGGCCCCTTCATAATTCTGTGCGAACTTTGAGGCCGGGGAAGGCTTATTTTGTGACACTTCCAACTTCGCCCATTCGATTACGAGGATAGCCCTTCGATAATGAGAAAAATATTCTAAGGCTATCCCGGTAAGAATGGCTCACAACATCATCGACACTCAATTGACTCATTTTGACTGACTGCATTATTTGACTCCCTCGCTTTTTTTTTTCCTCTCTTTTTTTTTAAAAAAATAAGGCCGGACCTTATGTAGGTTGCCTACGTATCCTATGTCCGATGGGAATCAGACCCGCGTAGTTCGGCTAATTTTTTAAAAAAAATTCGGCAGAGTTTTGGGGTATTTTCAAGCACTGGTTTTTTTTTTTGTTTTTTTTATTTAAAAAATCGGGTTTTCTTCTTTCCTACGTCACTCTTGGTCTTTCTCCTCTCTTTTTTTTTTCTCTTCTTACTCTTGATTTTCCCCACTCTTCTTTTTATTTAGCCGGTCAGCACGTAGCAAAACAAATGAATGTTCACATAATACGTAGGATGCATCATGATGGCCTGTTATTTTGGGGTACACCTGTCCTAAACGGACCCAACCCCTGTGTTGAGTCCCCTAAGTCAAAGATGCACGTGATGCAGATAAGCGCTCCTACTAGGGATCCGGCATGAGGCTGTGTTTTTCTAAGTTTCAAACACCTGGGGTTTTGGTCTAGACTTGGGGTACCCCATCTGAGTCAAGGATAACTTCAAGAAAAGAAAAACCTCAGAAATCAAATCAGAACCTAATGGAACAGTAAAAGTCTATGAAATTCTTAGCCGTATTAATTTTCTGTATTTTCCACTCTCTAGTCTCCTTTGAAAGACACTCTTAGGATGCCTTTATAGGCAAAGGACTAGGGCAGACCTTAGAATTTTAATTTGCCCCTGTAGTCCCTTTCCAATTTCTATTTTTAGCTTAACAGACCTTCACTTTTTGACTTGTTACCCAAGCTAAATCATTACAAGTCTGAAATTCAATAAAAACCCCCCACCCAGACCTCCTAGAAGCTTCTATTTCTGTTATTAAAAGATTCCTTATCCTAGACTAACCAAATTACCCCTGAAACGACCCTGAAATTACCAAGACTGGTCACGGGTTGATTCGACCCAATTGAATTAATTCAGGGTCAGCCCAAACCAATAAATCAGAAACGTAAAAGCATAAATCCAAGCCCAAACCAAGTCGAATTGATTGAAACAAATGCTCATAACAGAGACAAATCTGAACAACTTCAAAAACAGAAATCAAGTACTGGGCTAGAATTAAAGAAATTACCAGATAAAACTAACCTAATTAATCAAGCTAAGTGACCTGATATGATTAACATAATATGCACAATAAACAACCCATAAACGAACGCAAAAGACCTAACGGGACAACAAATAATAGAAGAAGCGAAGGAGTAGAAAAGGAAGAGAACTGAGAAGAAGAAAAGCAATATACCTAAGAGGACCCGCACAAAAGGGCATAAAGGACAGCCTTCAACACATCGATTCCGGTCCGATCTGAAGTTAATCGTATGTTTTTAATATCAAAAACACACGAGTAACAACGATTTAGGCCTAAAATCTTATAACCCTCGATGATTTGGACCTTTGGACTTTTAGGGTTGTCCCTTCAAATCCAGATTCGAGGAGCTTCACTAATATTCGAGGGAAACGAAGTGGATTTCTGGAATGAGGGTGAGACGGGGGTCGGGTGTGTTATTTTGGTGGTGAATGGCGTTGGCGCAGCCGGTGGTGGTGGTGGGAATTTTAGGGCGGCGGGTAGGGTTCGTCTCTGCTGGAGGGGGGTGTTAGAGAGACGATAGGAAGGGGGGGTGTTAGGATTCGGACATTTAAATATAGGAAACAAACCAGTTCTGGACCGTTTGATCAACTGAGATCAACGGTCCAAATTTAGAGTAAACCAAAACGGGTCATTTGGATTTTAAAATGGGTGGACCGTTAATAAAGGTGGATCTGGGCCAGGTTTTGATGGATATCCATTGGGCCTGGGTAAATTAAATCAAAGCAGCCCAAATTTCTATCTCTTTAATTCCCTTTCCTTTTATTTCCTTTCTTTTCTTTTCTTTTCTTTTTTCTTTTTTTTTTTTCAAATTAACAAAAAAACAAAATCCTAGATTAAATCATAAAACCAAATTAATCCTAAAATGCAAAGTTAAATCCTAAATGCGAAATACAATATTTTTTTTTTGTATTTTTCATGAATTATATGAATTAAAAATGCACACAAACTGCAAGCATACACGCAAACAATTAACAGAAAATGTCACAGAAATCCACCAAATTGTAAACACTGAAAGAACTTATTTTATTTTGAGTTTCTGGGAGTAATTCATATAGGGCAAAAATCACGTGCTCACAGCTGCCCCTCTTTGCTCGGAAACACGAAAAGTTTTCGTGCAAAGATAAGTGAGCGGATACGAGCGATTTTTGCTCGTTTGAATACTCCGTTTGAAGCATTTTTGAAAGATTTGACCGCACCCTGCTTCTGAGGTTGCCTACATATCCTTGGCTAAAAAGGAATCAGGTCAGTGTAGTTCGGGAAGGTTTGGTAGCTGGGACTACCATGAAGCTGTGATTTCACTGTTGTTGCTGTTGCTGCTACTGCTTACTGAACCCTCTTATTACACCATGTTAAAGATAAAAAGAAGCTAGACTAGACTATGATCTATGCTCTACAAAAATCCTATCTATATCTTCAAACTTGCTCTTGTGGTTCTTGTTGCCTTGCTCACTTGTATTCTCCCGATGATATCCCTTTGTTGCCGCCTTGAATTGTGATCTGAGATGTTTGCCCTTTTTCCAGGTGATGCTTGACTGCTGAATTTAAATGTATTCCCTGCTCTCCAGGCGGGCTCCTGACTGCTAAACTTGAAATGTATTCCCATGCTCTCCAGGCGGGCTCCTGACTGCTAAACTTGAAATGTATTCCCATCCTCTCCAGGCGGGCTCCTGACTGCTGACTTGAATGTATTCCTCTGTTCTTCAGGCGGGCTCCTGACTGCTGACTTGAAATGTATTCCTCTGTTCTTCAGGCGGGCTCCTGACTGCTAACTTGAATGTATTCCTCTGTTCTCCAGGCGGGCTCCTGACTTCAACAAAAAATGGACAAAAACAAAGAAAATCTCTTGCCCCAGTTTGGTGACTGGGCGTCATATTACCAGATATTAACAAAAATTGGAAAACTGAAACTTGAATTGTAATACCTCTGTTCTCCAGGCGGGCCCCTGATTGCTGAAACTTGAAATGTATGCCTCTGTTCTCCAGGCGGGCTCCTGATTGCTGAAGCTTGAAATGTGTTCCCTTGTTCTCCAGGTGGGCTCCTGATTGCTGAACTTGAAAAGCATTCCCTTGTTCTCCAGGT
The DNA here is from genome assembly GCF_001879085.1 of Nicotiana attenuata. Classification (NCBI taxonomy): domain Eukaryota; kingdom Viridiplantae; phylum Streptophyta; class Magnoliopsida; order Solanales; family Solanaceae; genus Nicotiana; species Nicotiana attenuata. The sequence goes on from NW_017671852.1 coordinate 141,892, forward strand.
GGGCTCCTGACTGCAACAAAACAAACAAAGAAAATTTTCTGCCCCAGTTTTGTGACTGGGTGCAGCATGTTATCAGATATTAAAAGCTAAAAGTGGAATTGTACTTCCCTTGTTCTCCAGGTGGGCTCCTGACTGCTGAACTTGAAAAGTATTCCCTTGTTCTCCAGGTGGGCTCCTGACTGCTGCAAAACAAACAAAGAAAATTTTCTGCCCCAGTTTGATGGCTGGGTACAGTATGTGTTAAAATGAATTATTCTACCAACTATTATAAAAATTTGAAAGCTAAGTCCTATTATCCAGGGATGTCCTGTCAATTTCTAATAATTATGAACCTATGTTATATCCCCTAGAGGTATTACCCCCACTACATTTGTTGTCTAAAAGGTCTTAAACTACTCCCCATTATCCAGGTGGGTCCTTACAACTTCTAGTTAAAAGATAGTTTTAACCTAAGTTATGTCTACTGAAGGTACGACTCCCACTATATCTTGTTATCTAAACAAACTTTAAAGCTATGTCCCATTATCCAGGAGGGTCCTGAAAACTCCTAATTGAATCCTATCTTAAACGTGCAAACTTTGAAACCAACTTATACTCCTTTTTTATGCTAAATTATGCTACTCATGATTGTTTTGAAATTTAAACTAAGTCCCATTTTCCAGGACGGTCCTGAGAATTTCCCGTCATACCTGTATTGGTGCTTGCTTTTCCTTGCGGAGAGTTCCTCCGAAAAAAAACGGATTTTTCTGCCCCTATTTCAAGCAAAGAACATTTTGTCAGTTTAAAAATGTGGTGGTTGGTTTGTGGCCTTGAACGCTGATTCCATTTGAAGACCTTGCTTGTTTGGTGACTAACCACTTTCCTCTGTCATCTTTACCATTGAAAATACCTCTTCTCCATTCAGACCCAACACCTTCTATCTGTTGCATTGCTCATGAACTGGCATCTACCCAACCTTTGTGTCTCGCATGAATCCCAAAGCACGTCCATTACCCCCACTCTGTGTATACGCTGTTCTTTCTTGACTTAACCACTGGCTTCGGCCTTGAGGTCTGTTGCTCCTTTATTTTGATTTCCATTCGACGACCTTGCTCATTCCTTGACTTACCACTTCCTTTGTAAGCCTTGACCCGGAAAACACCTCTTCTCGTTCAGGCCCAATACCCTTTATCTGTTGCACCGCTCGTACCGACATTTACCAAACCTTTGTGTTTCACCTGGACTCCCAAGCATATTAATTGTTACCAACTCAGCGCGCATGTTGTTCTTTCCTGATTTGAATCAATGGCCTTGGCCTAGAGATCTATCGCTCCTTCACTTGCCATATTCCAACAATAACTTTGATTTCTGCTTGGAATACCTCGCTTGTCACTGGTTTACCACCCTTTTTGTCAATCTTTTCACAAAAAATACCTTTGATCCGTTCACCCTAGCCCTCATTCTGTTGCATCGTCCATGAATTGATACATACCAAGCCTTCGTATTTTAAATGAATCCCAAAGCATGTTGACTGTTACCAGCTCAGTGCGTTTGTTGTTCATTCCTGACTTAACGCTTTGATGTGTTCACCGTTTTATTCAATTGGAAAGCTTGGTGGCAGATTTTGAAGTCATTTCTCACTTGTTTTGACCACACAGACTCAAGAGGAGGAAGTAAATGAAACAAAAGGAACAGAGTGAAAGACAAAGGAAAGAGATGATTCCTAATAAGAAAACTACGAAGTAGAAACCTATCAGGTGTGGATACCAACTCTAATGACCATGACATGCACCTGTAGATATTTTGTCAAGCAAAATCTGATGTTCAGCTCTTGTTGTACCTTTTCACCATGAAACTGGGCTTCAATGCTCCGCTTATCCAATCTGATTCACAATCCTTATTCGACTTGTAGTGCCCGAATGGTTTTCACCATCAAGCCTCTCTCATTTCGTTCTTTCTCTCAACTTACAGTCGCCTCAAGGTGCCCGTGAAGGTTTTCACCAATAAGACTCTCTCATTTTTGACTTCTCTCAACTCACTTTGCCTTATGGTGCCCGTGAGGGTTTTCACCAATAAGACTCTCTCATTTTCCTTATTTTTCTGCTTGTACCGGAGTGTTGCCCCTGACATGACTCACTTCTGCTTGCTCGTCTTGGCACTTCTTGAAGACTGATCGGAAGGTCTTTCTTTGGACCGTAATGTGGGCTTTGGGATAGGGTGAGAAACAAAGGGTATCAAAGGCTCAAGACAATTCAACATGGGTTCAAAATTACAACTTTCGGAATCAGATTTCTCACAACAACCACAACTTCTGCCCCAGTTTCTTTCTTGGGGACTTTTGGACTTTTATTTCGGTGTGACTGAACCTTAGAGAGAAGCTGCCTACGTACCCTTTCGGGATCAAGTCAAACGTAGTTCATGTCATAGAATTTCTTCGTTGTTGTGATCTTTCCCTTTCTTCCACTTTTCTTTTCTTTCTTTTCAATTCTTTCCTTTTCCTTCTCTTTTCTTTTCTTTTCTTTTTCTTTTCTCTTTTTTTCTTTTCTTTTCTTTTCTTTTCCCTTTCTTTTTTCCTTCTCTTTTCTTTTTCTTTTCTTTTTTTTTCTTTTCTCTTCTTTTTTTTTCTTTTTTACTATTTTTCTCTTGTTTCTCCACTTTCTTTCCCCGCTCGGGCTTACGAGTTTTATTATTGATTCCAAAAGAGGGGTATGCAAGAAAATAACCGAGGCTCAAAGGGGTAACAAAGGATAAAGTGTTTGGATAGCAGAACAAAATGCCTTCGTCATTCCAATCTCCAAAACATGCCAAGTACAAATTACACAATTAAACAAACATGAGGAAAAACATACGTAACGTCTTTTGATTACACCAGAATTACTAACCATATCCACACATTTGCCTTCTACATTTGTCAATTACCAGCACCATTGGACAACAATCTCGGTACCACGAACGGCCCCTGTAGACTTGGGGCAAACTTGCCTTTGGTTTCAAACTGACGTGGCATGATGCATTTCAACAGTATTTCTTTATGTTCCGTCTGACCTAGTTTCACACAATTTGGGCTTGAAGTGATCTCAAAATGCCCTTACTTATTTCCCTCGAATGTCCTTACATCTTCAACATTGTTTCATTGCTTCATTACTAGACTGGCTTTTAAAAACCAGGCTGATAATTATGCGTGCATGTCATGTCACCAGAACCAGCATGAAAAGAATTGTAAAAGGAGAAGAAAACTAAACAAAAGGACTAGAAATGGCAGGAAACAGAGAATTGCATTAGACTGACGGTGAAAGGGTTTAAATAACAGAACAAGCAAACAAACCTAGACAGCACTAAACAAGCTATTATGGCAAAATAGAAGGGTTTGAGTCACAAGACAATGTCCGGATTACAACCCTGAAAATAACCCGGACAACAGAAATGACAACAAAATAAGCCACCAAAACTCCACTCTAACTAACCAAGAGTTGGAGCGTCTTTCCAATCACCAAACTCGACACCTTAGCCACTGGATTACCCATCAAAATTGCTGGGACCTTCACCAATTTCGATATCATTGACTTCATTCAACGAGTTTTCCAAGAGGATTCTCGTACTCCCTGTCGCCATGGATCTTCTCCACAAAATGTGCATCATCATGTGCAGGTAAAGGCTTCTGTGCAATATTCTGGGTGGCACTGTCCTGCCCGCAATTATCCCTTCCTGAATCATTCTTTCTATCTCTCTTTTCTGATCCCGGCAACTTCCGACATCGTGCCTCTGGACATTGGAATGGTATTCACACCTTTTAGAAGGGTCAAAGCCTCTTGCACGCTTGTCCACATGATTTGGAGGAATGGGTGCAATCAGGTTATATTGCTTTAGTTTCTCAAACAAGTTTGCATATGACTCTCCCAAGGGGGTGAAAGTTTCTTGCTTCTGTGCCCTCTCCTGCTTGAAATTTTGGCTGGCCCGCAAACCTGCTCCAGGGGGGTTCTTGTAGGCTCTTGGGGGTGGGTAAGCATTTTGTGGAGCCGGGTACCGGAAAAGTGGTGTATGACTCTAGGAGTTATGTGGAGAGAAGTAGCATTGGGAAGGGTCACCTGGTGTTCAAGGATGTCCACGGGGACGATGTTGGGGCCGGGAGTGTTGATTAGGAAAACCCATCGGATCACCTTTTCTGCTTCCCCTTCCCCCACCCAAGCTTGCTGGGATATTCGGAATGTCTTTTGAGCAACTCATGAGCTTGCCTGACTTGATTCCCTCTTCTACTAGCTTCCCCATTCTTAACACCTCATCGTGAGCAACCTCGGAGGGATAATATTGGGCGTTATGAGCTTTGGGCGGGTGTTCATTGTTGAGAACTGTGGATGTGACCGGAGGGCACTTCTGGGAAAAGATAGTTGGACGACGAGTGATGGAGCTACTAGGGTGGCTGGGAAAGCTGTGATAAGCCGGGTAAATATGGAGACGGGTGGAGAGGATCGCCTCGCTATGTCGGTCAGTTTGGGTAATGGACTAGCTGTCTAGAGAGGTGGGTGGCGGCGGGGTGGTGGACTTCCCAGTCATCCATGGCCCGGATGCATGTCTGCCACGTTTGTCTCAATCATCTTAACGTGCTCTACAACCCGTTGTTTTCAGCTGTTTCAAACCAAGTTGCTTTCGGGGCACCGGTTAGCAACGCCACTCAGTTCTATTGTTTGTTTGCCATGCCTTTGTCCTAGTGTGTAAAGAAGAGTTACCAATTAAAAACCCAACAAACAAAACCACCTCTCTGGAATGACAATGACAAATGAAACTATCACGTTGCGTTAGGGCATTTAACATATTGGTACGCGCACATTATGGATGAGTGAATGACGAGGTAGTTAACAGTTTTCTTTATGCTTTTTGAATCAGTCGCATGCGTCATCCCGGCCCTTTCATTTTTCTTTTATTCTCAGGCCTTCCTGCTCAGTTCTTCCCTTCATTTTTCCATTGTTATTTCTTGCCTTTCCCTCTTTTCTTTTGCTTTTCTCTCTTATTTTTCCCTCTTTTCTTTTCCTTCTTTTTCTTTTGCCTTGGTTTTTCCTTGTTCCTATTCGCTCCTTTCCTCAGAATTGTTTTTCCGCTCTTTTCTTTCCTTTTCTCTTGCTCCCTTTTATTTTCTCTTGTTTTCTTTTGTTTGGTTTCCTATTTTCTTTTTGTTTTTTTTCTTTCCTTTTTCCCTCTTTTATTTTCTTTCCTTTCTTGTTTTTCACCTCTTTCCTTTCATTCTTTTCTCGTTTTTCCCTTTTTTCACTTAGATATGGTCGAATCCTATGGAGATTGCCTACTTATCACGACCCCGCGTGAATCAAACCGGGCGTAGTTCGTGAAGAATAAATATAAAATAGAAGCAAAAGATTTTTGGGATTTTCAATTTTATTGATAGCAAATACGCCTATTACAAAGACTCAAAACTAACAGATTAAACACTACTCGACTCTAATGCAGAAAAGAACTACGGACTCCACCATCCCTATTCTAGTTCAAACAAAAATACAGACTCAATCAACTGACTGACTTTTAACGAAAAGGAAATACAAACTCCGGTAGAAAAGGAAATACAGACTCAAATGACAAACTCTAGTAGAAAAGGAAATACAGACTCAAAGGACAATCATGAATACATTAAAGCTCCTGGTGCCCGCGGGACATCGTTCGGTCTCGCCGCGGGCCTATATGCAAGTTCCCCTTGAAGTCTGTCCAGGTCACTCATTATTTGCTTCACAAATATCATCACTGATGCAAAGAAGGTGGTACGAGTCATGTTCTCGCATATTTGGCATTTCCTAGTAATGGAGTGAGCAACGGTTAAGATTCTCTCTCTGATTCTGCCTTTTTCTTGAAGCAACCGCCCTATCTGTTGGGCCCTAACCTCCAAAGTTTGCTCGGCTACCAGGTTTTGTTCTTGGAGTTGTTGCAAGTCCATTTCTAATTGTGCCAATGCCGTGTAGCAGTACTCTCTTTCAACTTTGAATTCTTTTGCCTGTTTGATCATTATGTTCTCTGTGGCAATGACCCTTTTCTTCAATCCCGTGACCTCATTATCGTATTCTTCTTTCAACTGCTTAACCATGCGGGCCCGTTCTTCCGCATTTTCAGCCAATTGTTTTCGAACCCCAGCTAATTCCCTTTCTGCTTTGCTGAGGTCAAAACTGTAGTCGTTCACTTTTTGCCTTAGATTTTCTATAAGCTTCGCATCTTTGGCACTCCTGACGGGATTTTCGGCCGCTAGCTTCATCTTTTGGATTTGGGCTCGTAAGGCTTCATTCTCTTTGGCCAATTTCTTTGTCTCACCCTCATCAGCCGCGGCTTGCACGCTGTTTTCAAACTGGAGGTCTTGGACCTGTTTTTCCAATGCTCCTATGCGGGCCCTGTATTCATTTTCTTTAGCTAACCAAGCCCACTGTTCTTGCGATGATTCAGCAAAATCCTGGAGGTGAGGTCTTTTAGCCGACCTCCCAAATGCAACTTCCCTTCTATACCAAGCATGGTACTCAGGTGACACTTCTCCTTTAGATTGATCCCGTACACAGGTATTCGCCGCCAAGTATTGACATTCGCTCCAAACCTGGCGAACCTTTGCTTCAGGAAACTGTCCATCAGGACCAATCTCAATCACTTGGATGCTACGATCGTCGTCTTTCGGCACTATCTGGCATCTCCCGAGTTGCCTTAAAACCCGATACGGAGCATAAGGCTGAATGCTCTTAAGACCCATCAAAAGGAAGTGCGGCCCCATTGCTGGCATATATATGATTTCATCAACAGGCAACCATCCAAATGTCCACTCTATTTGAATAGCGGTGAGAGACCGAAAGTATGATGTCCAGCCCGTGAATCCCTCGGGCAAGCTGACCCCCTTAATCCTTGTGTAAAACTCCTCTATACATGTTTTCTTTGTGGACCCATAACTTAGGAACTGAGGACGATGGCACAGGTGTTTGGTCATCCACATTTGCAACAATAGATTGCACCCCTCGCAGAAGTCTACCCCGGCTTTGCAAGCTGTAAGAGCGCGGAAGATTTCGGCTAATATCATGGGCGCAAGAGTGCTTTTGGCTTGAGTGAGTAGAGTGCTGACGACCCCGGCTATTTTTATGTCAATGTTCCCATCTTTCCTCGGGAATACCAATAGCCCCAAAAAGACCACCATAAAAGCAAAACGTCTATGTTCTTCCCATTTTTGGCGGTTTCCCTTGCTACATATCTTGTTTTCCGGGATGTTGAACCCTCCTATGTGGCCATATCTGTGGTATATGAAGTGTGGAGTACAAAAGTCGTTCGCCAAATCTGCATTGTGGACCGTCCTGCTTATCTTCAGTGAGTCTAAGAATCTGTGCACAGCAACAGTTTTCGGGGCAACCAAGTACTTATGTCTTAATGGAACCTCCTCATTTCTGATGTAGCCAGCTATTTCTTCTAAGGTCGAGGTAAGTTCAATGTACGAAAAATGGAACACGTTGTGTTCCGGGTCCCAGCATGTGACCAATGCTCTTATAATGTCCCCCCGAGGCACAATCTCTAACAAACCGGTAAGCCCTTTCAAATATTTTTTGACTTCATCTTGCCCTTCTCCTCCTAGGTCGTTCCACCACAGATGAAACTCCAAAGGGATTTTATGCATGATTGAAAAGGTTCATTTTGAATCGTGCTCATCCTGCACATTTATCAAGGTGATTTAATCACTTATTTTGACCTAAAAGGGAAAAATGACACTATTTTTGTTCAAATTTCCAATTTTAAAACAAACGGCCGGTTTTGCAGTTACGGCCTTTCAGCACTTCGGGGAGAAGATTTTAAGGCTGTGCTTGCTAACCGTTGAAACTGACTCAGGGTGGCTGTTCTTGCAAAAACAGCCTTCCGGCGCCCTTTTTGGGGACATTCGGCTTATTTTAAACAAGAATGGCGGCGCCAGACTTATTCATGACGAAATTAAAATTTTTGGCATTTTTGGCTATTTTTGAAAAAGGGGGGGTTGGACCCGATGAGGGTTGCCTACGTATCTCACATCCGGTGAGAATCAAACCTGCGTAGTTCGGTCAAATAAACCTAACTATTTTTGAAAACAAGACTCTTTTGTTTTTGTTGGCAAATACACTATTTCTGAAAGCAAGATTCTTTTTTATACTTTCTTTTTCAGTGGCAAATAAACAAACTAATTTGAAAATAAAACTCTTTTTGTTTTTCTTTTCCATTGGCAAACAAAACAAACTAAAAAAACTTTTCTTCTTTTTTCTTTCATTTTCTCAAAAATCCGGCGGCATTTCGGCACTACATGGATATTGGTTTTTCTAATATAGGTAATTAACTCTCCACACTGCTATTTTCTCTTTTCCCCTTTTGTTTTTCAATTTTCCAGATATTCAAAGCCGGTCAGCATGCGAGTCCAAAACAGATAAACGCACAAGTAGGATGCATCAGGATGGTCCATTATTCCGGGTATACCTGTCCTAGACGGACCCAACCCCTGTGTTGAGTCCCCTAAGTCAAAATGCACGTGATGCAGATAAGCGTTCCTACTAGGGATCCGGCATGAGGTCAAGTTATTCTAGGTTCAAAACTTGGGTATATGTTCTAGACTGTGTACCCGAGCGGACAACTCGAGTCGAGGAGGGGGCTACGTACCGGGAACCAAAAGGCCATCCGGCTTAGTAACTTGTTCGGCCTCTTTCTTATTTTAGGGTATGACACTAACAGAATAGGGAGTCTCCACCAGTGAGCACATCCCCGGAGGTGAGAAGAGAAGGGTTTCGACACAGTTTATATACAGTTCAGATAATATCAAAGCGGTAAAGCATTTAGCACATTTAGCAGGAAACATGTAGGAAAATCAGATAAAGCCAAACATAACAATTATTCTATGCTCGAATTCTTAAACCCTGAACCGAAGTTCTGGGTTTGTATCCCCAGCAGAGTCGCCAGAGCTGTCACACCTCCTTTTTTATCTACACCCGGGAAATGGCATAATGAAAGGAGTTTTTCCACTTAAAGGACAATCGGAACGGGATTTATTACTAAAATTTAGAGTCGTCACTTGGGAGATTAATGGTGTCCCAAGTCACCGGTTGAATCCCGAACCGAGGAAATTATGACTCTGTTAACAGTCCGCGAACCAGAAATCCGAGTAAGGAATTCTATTAACCCGGGAGAAGGTGTTAGACATTCCCGGGTTCCGTGGTTCTAGCACGGTCTCTCAACTGTTATACTTGGATTTATCTGATTTTAGAACATGTTTTAATCTATGTGCTTTTAACTTTGAACCGCTTTTATTATTATTAGTTTAAGAGAATTGCAACGTCGTGAAAACACGTCTCGAACCGCGTCACATAAATGCACCCGCGATTTTTGACACATTTCGACTTCGTTGGGATTTGGATTTGGGTCACATAAATGTGCACCCGTATTTAGGAAGGTAATATTATTAAACTAACGTGCCTAAAGCAATTTCGCGTTCGCAACTTTGCGAGGGCCATGGACTTCGCTAAATGGCACGCCTCGAATTCTAAGGATCAATACAAGATTAATTAAAACGAGGGCCATGCAATTGTCATTATTGCTAGTATGGCACACCTCGATTAATTTTAAAAGAAAATTATGCTCGAATGGAAGCAGGCTTGAGCATCCTTTGATTTCCTTGCAACTGTAATGATGTCCAGATTTAAAAGCGGGTATAGTGATACTGGGGTGTTACAATCGTGAATCATACAAACCAATAGCATCAGGGAAGTTATTCAGTTCACAAACATTGCTCCTTTTTCTTCTTTTGTTTTTACCTAAATCCCAAATGTTGAACATTGATTCTTCATAGGCGGGTACGTTTACACACTCTGCGCATCTTCTTTTAGATTAATTAGGCCAAAATCAAATCCACGTGGAAAACAACCTGACTAACGTGCTGAACTTACAATTTGAAGAACAAACTAATTAAAGTAGGCTCCCATTTTGTTTAAGCAACTTAGGACAAACAAATTACATGATGAACTCAATAACTACTAAATCTACAAGACAGATCCAAATTTCAAACCATAAAGTTTGATCTCATCTAGACAAATGTTTAAACATCACACTAATTAAAACAAATCATGCAACTGAAACTGTCATTGACGTATGTGCCTGACTTAACCACTAATTCTGCACATAACAAGGTGTTGTGATGCTTTAAACGTGCCAAGCTTTTCAGTTGTTCTACAACAAGGTATTTACCCTAACAACGATTTCAAACCCAAATCACATCCAGCCAGAATAATCATTTTAGAAATATCAAAGCCAAACCTCCCAACATTCGAAGCCAAATCTCACTTTCAAAAATAGTCTATTGCCTCCTAAATTGAATGAACTCTACCTCTTCAAATAAAAATGACGAATCAGAGATCGAACAGGCTTAACCCCATAATAAAAGATATGCATATCTAAATAACTTAAACAAAAGTCCAAATACAAAGTCCCTCAAGTGTTCAAACAAGCTAACAATCCACCAGTTTCCAGCAATTTGAAGAATAGCATAAATTCCAAAATATTACTGCTATGCTAAGATGAATAACATAGGCTAAACACCATTACATTACACTACTGAATTTAAGAATTTAAGCAGAAAAATGACATTGGAGGTTAGAAGGAAACATTCATTCATTCATGAAAGAAACTTCAAGCAATTACAGCCTTCATGTTTGCAGGTCATCTCTTAGAGAATTAGGGAATACCTGGAATTCGAAAAGGAAGAAGGGGTAAGGATCAGCAAGGCAAAGTAGTAGCAGCAAGTGTTTCAGCAACGAAATCAACCCCAGAGATGATCAGGAGAAATCCATTTAAACCAAATTCGAAACCAAACAATGTCAAAAGAAACCAGCTATCAAAAATCCAACCCAAACTGAACCAAAACACTCCAATACCCAACTGATTCAACTCATTTTAGGCTTCTGATGTTCAGAACTTATTTCAGAATCGAGATTCTTAGGAATTTCAGGAAAATTTCAATAGAATAGTGAAAACTCTTTGTAGTTTCTCAGCCGCCTATTATTCTCTATTTTTAGCCTCTTCCCCCCTCCAGTTTATTCTCTCTGTATTTCAGCTCTTAATTCTCTCAGATTTCAGAATGTTAAAAGCTACCTTTCAAGGCAAGAAAACATGCCTTTATAGGCAAAGCAAGTAGGGCAACATCAGATTTCGTTTTGCATTTTGCCCCTTTGTGAATTTTCCTTTTTATGCTCAGTACTCCCTAAGTTAAAATCCGGAATTCCAATCAGGTCCCTCCCCCAGCTTCTTAGAAGCTTCCCCAGTTAGTTATATCAGATTCTCTCAATTAAATTCCCCAAGTACCCTTCAAACCCTTGGCATTTACCCTTTAAACCAACTGGGTCAAGTTGACCCAAAACCCACCCCATACACGAAACAACCCACACCTAAAAATGAATAAGGGAGAAGGGGAACTGCTTCATCAAGCCCTTTAATAAAATTAACGACTGAACTTAAAAGAAATTCGGCCAAAACAAAACTCAAACAAAACCAACTCAAAAATGGATATTAATCCCAGTCACGCAAATGAACAACTAGAAACTGATTTTAATCAACTGAAATTGATTCACCACAGAAATATGAAAATCAACGAAAGAGAAAACAAGAAACAAATGTGAAGAAAGGAATAGAGAAAGGAATGATACTAGTCTTAGCCGGAACAAATCGACGAAGGCGACGAGCTTAGCCAAGCGTTCTTTGGTCCGGTCCGGAGCGAACAAACCTCGACACGAGCCAAAATTATCGTTAATCAATTATTCTAAGTAAGAAAAATCGTTTAACAAAAGTTCTGAGTCAAGTCGAGTCTTGAAAGCAAGGGAATCGGAACGTTGTTTTCTTTCTGATTTTCAAGTCTAGACTTGAAGTGAAGATGTGGGGATTTTGGAGAGATTGGCAGCGGCTTGATGTTTGAGGGAGTATGGGGAGTGGATGGTGGGAATTTGGTATGATTTGGGGCTGTAACGCCATGGCCATGGAGGATTAGGGTTCAAAGGTCTCTGATGAATGAGAGATGAAGGAGACGATGGGTTTATTTTGGAACTGATTTGTCTTCAAAGAATTTCGGACATATTAATTGTAAAGAGGGGGAAACTTTGGGCCATTGGATGATGAATGGTGAACGGTCCAGATCGTTTTGACATTAGAGAACTCAAAACGACGTAGTAACGCCCCCATACTACGCCGTTTCAGTGGTCTAGGGACTGACCACTTGGACCGGGTATGGGCAGTGTTTTGGGCCAATTGGACGGGTTCTGAGTCAAATAGTTTGGGCCTGTCTAGTTTTAAATTAATAATGGCCCAAGCTTTGATTTCTTATCTCTCATCCTTTATTTTCTAAATTCCCTTTGTTTTCTTTTCTTTTTTTTTTTCAAAATTAATATAATTCCTAAATTAAATCTTAGAAACTAATTAACTCAATAAAATCACTAATTAACCCTAAATGATAGGTAACTCAACAAATTAAAGGGAAAGCTACTTAAAAATAAGAGTTAAAATTAAAAGTGCAAATTACACTATTTTTGTGATTTTTCCCATTTTATAAAACAATTGACTTTCTAATTAATCCTAAAATGTAAAGTTAAATCCTAAATGCACATGCCAAGTATTTTTGTATTTTTCATGAAGTAAATAAAATAAACATGGGCAAATAAATGCAAACAATTAATAGAAAAATGCCACAAAATCCACAAAAATTGCAAACACTGAAAGAAGTTATTTTGTTTTGAATTTATGGGAGTAATTCATATAGGGAAAAAATCACGTGCTCACAACTGGTTGCTCGAGAGGGTAATAGGGACCATGCCATCATGGCGACCAATCATCATACTCCTTCCAGGTATACTGGTACCCAAGCCCGAAAGTTGTGCCATGATGTTTTGGTTGTATTGGATTAGTGATTCCCTGGAGATTCTTCCCAAGCCCTTTGCCGGGTTCATACCCTGACCATGCCAGTATGCTTTCTATTTTGCTACTCCACCATTTATCTTTCTCAATTGCATTGACATGATCGATGCGGTGATAAGTTTCTCCACCCATCTTTCTTCTATTCTCGACAACCTGGTCAGTTTGACTAGTGTAAACGGGATTACTTCCATCTCCGTGAATGACTACCTCCTGATGGTTCCATTCGAACTTCACAGCCTGGTGTAGTGTAGAAGCTACAGCTCCAGCAGCGTGTATCCACGGTCGTCCCAATAAAAGATTGTACGTAGAAGATATGTCCAATACTTGAAACTCAACAATGAACCAAGTCGGGCCCATCTGCAAACACAGGTTAATTTCCCCAATTGTGGCCCTTTGAGACCCATAAAATGCCTTCACATTCATAATCCCTGCTCGTATCTCATGGAAATCATTACCCAACCTTTTCAGAGTAGTCAATGGACAAATGTTGAGGCTTGAACCCCCATCTATTAGGACTCTGGCGATGAATTTGTCCTCAAACTGTACTGTGATGTGCAGTGCCCTGTTGTGACTTAATCCTTCAGGTGGTAGTTCATCTTCGTGAAAGGTGATCTTGTGGCTTTCTAGTACTTGCCCTACCATGTTGGCCATCTCACCACTGGTGATGTTTTTAGGCACATGAGCTTCATTCAACACCTTCATCAAAGCATTCCTATGCGCCTCAGAATTTTGTAGCAGCGACAGGATGGATATCTGGGCCGGAGTCTTGTTCAGATGATCAACGATAGAGTATTGTCTTGCCTGTACTTTTCTCCAGAGATCACCTGGACCAGTTTCAATGACGGGTTGTTTGGTAGTAGCTTACTTGCTTGTTTCTCCCAAATTTTTAGGTGTATAGATCCTTCTAGTTCTGGTCATTCCCTGTGTAGCACCAGATTGTTCCATCTTTGCTTTTCCCTTTCTCCTAGCTTCGGCAACGTAATCCCAGGGTATGGCATTGGACTTGAAAGGTGGTGTGGGTGCCACCGTCACAGTGAATGGTGTGGCTACTTCTACTTCAAATGGAGTAGGTGTATCTTCAATTTCAAACGGGACTGATGCGGCTACTTCAACTTTGATTGGTGGTTGTATCTGTACTACAATAGGTGTGAGTGTGATTGCAGGTTTAGGGTCATCACCCTCCCGAATAAGCCAAATTGACCCTTCAGGATCCCATTCTTCATCAGTTTCTATTACATTTACTCCTTCACGTCTATGATCTGGGAGGGGATTATTGCGGACATTTGGTGCGGCTTCCTTTGCTTGTATGACTTTGGTGTCAACTAGGGTTTGAATCTTGTCTTTTAGAGTGCGGCATTCATAAATAGTATGCCCTTTCATGCCAGAATGGTATGCACATGTTTTGTTTGGGTTGACCAACTGGGAGGAGTTTTCCATGACAACAGCAGGAATAGGAGTAACATATCCGACAGCCTTCAATCTTTTATATAGTTGGTCAATAGGTTCAGCAATAGGGGTGTATTGTCTGGGCGGCCTGCGATCAAAATTAGGTTTGGGTTTTTGATAGTTTTGACGAGCTGGAGTTGAATGATAATAGGCTGGCTGGGTGTTATAAGCATGATTGGCGGAAGTGGGTTGAAAATATCTAGGAAGTGAACGTTGGTATGCGGGTGGAGGTGTTTGGTATGTGAGTGGATATTTTGGACCTTGGGCCACCATAACTGCCCCTACTTCTTTCGTCTTTGATATACCACCTGACTGTAATGCTTTGTTCGTAGCCTGCAACGCCTCAAAATTGGTTACCATCCCACTCTTGATCCCTTCTTCAATTCTTTCTCCGAATTTGATGATGTCGGAGAATTTGTGATTTTCGATAACCATTAGCCTTTCATAGTATTGTGGATCCTGGGCCCTGACGAAGAATTTGTTCATCTGCTCTTCCTCTAGTGCCGGCCTAACCTTTGCATCTTCTGACCTCCATCGAGTAGCATGCCCGCGAAAAGTCTCCGTTGGTTTCTTCTTGAGATTCTGTATGTAGAAGAAATCCGGTGCATTCTCTGTGTTAAACCTGAATCGGTCCATGAAGTCTGATGCCATGCTTACCCAATTGACCCATTTCTTGGGATTTTGACTTATGTACCAAGATAGGGCGTCTCCAGTGAGACTCCTCATGAACAGCTTCGTGCGAATCCTTTCAGCTTTCCCAACTCCCACGAGCTTATCACAATATGTTCTCAAATGTACCTTAGGGTCACCTGTTCCGTCAAAAATCTCGAACTTAGGAGGTTTGTAACCTTTTGGCAGTTCCATGTTTGGCTGAATGCATAGATCCTCATAATTCAGACCTTCAATTCCTTTGCCTCCTTCAACACCCAGGACTCGGCTTGTGAGCTTTTTGAGTTCCTCTGCCATGTTCTTAATGAGCAGGTCCTTCTCGGCGGATTTTGGAGTGTATGAGATTGGCTGGGTAGAGTGAGTTAAGGTTTCCACGTATATAGGATTGTTTTGGTGGGTGCCAAGGGTTGGAGCGTTGTGGTGATCATTAGTTGAATTTTGCAGATCAGGGATAGGTTGTGGGGTATTCTGTGGAGTATGGTAAATTGTTTTGTGGGTATTGAGTAGGAAGGTATAGATGCTGAGGAGGAGTGGGTATTGGTGGAGGATTTGGATTTTGGGGAGGTGTTGCGTATTTATGGGTGCGGGAGGATTTTGTGGACGTTGGTTTGGTGTGTTTTGAGGAGGTGCTGGGTTTTGAGCATTTTGTTGGTTAACGTCTGGGACATTTAGGCTGAGGGAGAGGTTTTCCAAGTTGCGGACCTGCTCAAGTTCCCCTTGCAATTCTAGTATTTTCTGTTCCAACTGTAGGACCAAATCATTCCGGGCTGGAGTACTTCGACTGTCTGAAGTTTCAATATTCTCAGCATTTTCCTTCCGGATACCACTCATATCATCTATCTTAGCTTTTCCCTTGCTTTTCGGATTACTTGGAGGAGGAGGAGGTGGAGTGCCTTTGGATCTGGTGTGATATGCTGACGATGCCAGTATGTGCGAACCAACCTTGGGGAATGGGAATAATCAAAATAAAGAAAAATGCAAAAAGATAAACAAGTCAGTAGGGATTCTGAAAAGCATTTGCAGTATTTAAACATGTATTGCAGGAATGTATACTCGCGTCCTAACTTGGGGAACCTCGTTGTGCCCGAAGTAGGCCTAGCGACAAATAGATTTGGAGAGATTTAGTGCCGATAAATGCCTCATTTCATTAATGTAATAAATAAGACAAAACTAAAAACGACAATAAATAAATGAGTTACTAATGGCATTTGCCTTATTACATTCCAAAACATTGCAGAAAAAACAGCTAAATCTAATCTACTTGGTCCCGGAGGGACCTTCCCCATGTTTGACTTTCTTGGCTCCATCAATCAAATTCCCCAGGTCGTGCATGTCCAGCAGCAGGTATGCCCTTGCTAGGTGTCCTCCCTCGTTGCCTTCTGCATTCTGACAGTCTGGGACCCTTTTCCTCATCTTCCCTTCCAGTTCCATTAGACCCTGCTCCAAATACTCCAGCCTTTGTGTCGATCTTGTAGCTATTTCTTTCCACTCGTTAATTGACTCTATGTCGAACTTGTGTTGCTCCAAGTGCCTGGATTTGGATTCAAGGACTTTCTTGCGCAACCTCTCATACTTAACTTGTGCTTCAGCGACTTCATCTATGACCCCGTTTCCTTGACCAACCCCTGGCTCGACTATTCCTGCTATGTTATCTTCCAACCATGATGGGTAGAAATATACATGACCTGCGTGATATCGATCTGGCTCGATGGTATCTTTTTCTATGATAATCTTCAAGTGCCACATGTGCTAGGCCTCATATTTGTATGGAATGGCGTCACCCTGAAAATCGGCTCTGTAATGACTCATTTTGGAGACTCGTGGTAAGACTTTCTTTCTACCAACTTGTCTTATGACCCTGATAGGAACATAGGGATGTATTCCCCTTAACCTAATCAACACCAAATGCGGAACATCCCTGGATTTGATGATGAATTTATCGGTAGGGAACCACTGGAATATCCAGCGAACCTGGTCCTCGGTCAAAGTGCTGAAAAATTGTGCCCATTCTGTAGCATTCTCCGGCTATGCAAATCTTTCTGGGATAAAGGTCATTCTTTTAGGATGGTGGAAAGCTATGTGATCGTTCTATGGTCTCTGTGGAAACTCTTGGCGGTATTGACCCCTCTGAATGTGTTCTAACAACCAAATCTGTAGTAGCAAGTTAAAACCCTCAAAATGTTTGAACCCTTTCTTGCAACGATCCAGAGCCCGGTATATGTCTGCTACAATCATCGGAACAATAGTATAGGTTTGTCCCTCAATTCCCTCCATTAAAGCTTTGGTTACCATGGCCAATCTGGTGTGACTTATGTCCCCTTGGCTTGGAAACACTATCATACCCAAAAAGCAGACGATGAATACAAAAACCCTACGATGAGTCCTACCCAGGGAAGTTATGGAGAATTCATCAGGTAAGATATGGTAAGATTTTCTGTGTCCATATCATTCATAGAGGAAGTCGAAGGGTATGTAGGACTTTTTCAGGCACTCCAAGTCATCATTCTGTTTCAGACCCATCATCTTTAGAAACCCCCTAGTAGTGCGGTTTTCTGGTACTAGTAGACTGGGACTATCCCATGGTAATCCAGGGAATCCTCCTATTTCCTCCAAAAGAGGAGTCATTTCTATATTGCCAAAACGGAATACGACTCTTTCTCCGTCCCAGAACATAGTAGCAGCCTCGATCAACATGTTGTTGACCGCGGCCTACTCCGCACTACTAATTAAGTAGCGAGAGAGGGTCAGAGCAGCTTTTACCCGATTTAGGGTCAGGATCGAATTCCACAGAGAGCTAGAATTTGGAATCGAGTATCTATCTAGTGTAGAGTTGCGTATGTGTTCCAAATTACACTTCTGAACATTTTTGGGGTTTTTGTTTTACTTCTACTATTTATCAAACTACAAATGGTAAATGCAACTAGATTAAGCTAAGAGTTATAATGCTACGGGTTGTTCAAATGGTTTAAAAGGCACTAGGGTAGTGAATTCTGCCTCGGTGGTCAATTGACGAGTACTTGAGTCTAAGGCACATTTGACATATTTGGGGAGTATGATATAACCGTTGCACGACTTTACCCAATCTACACCTCTCGATGGTTGGAGTGATTTTGCCCGAATTGACTTTCTCAAGACCAATTGGGTATGCAATTTTCACAAACAACTAGGGTTCAAGTTGGGTATTACACTCTCGAGATTTAACCCTTTAATTGGGGCTATCAATCTCTTGAGTACGCCCCAATTCCTTGTTGGACCAAATTCGGAGACTTAGGCTGTCTTTCTCAAGAAGAGCTCAAGTCAACTCAACAGAAACTAGTGTTTGCAACCACTAATTCAGCAATTAACCATGAAATTGGACCAAATAACAAACAACCATAGTCAATTTAGCCCTAAAATACAAGACCGATCAATTACCCACACTAGGGTTGAGCCATAACCCTAGCTTATGGGTCTAGCTACTCATAATTAAAGAAGAAAAACAAGAAATAGATGAAGAACAATTCATATTAATTAATTACTAAGATAAACAAGAAGATTCAATGTTGAAATGAAGATAAAATTGCCCAAAATAGCTAAGGAAACCGAAGTCATTAGCGCAGCTACTAGCTAAATCTATCTGCTTAACCTAAAAATGGAAAAGAAGCTATTTGTACTAAGCTGACAATTCTGGACAAAAATGCCCATGCGAGGTTAGTGCGGACCGCACAAAATGGACTGCGGTTCGCACTAGGGCTTTGGACTTGACAAAACTGCTCTCTAAACTTGGGCATTGCGGACCGCAGAGAATGGATTGCGGCCGCGGAGGCTTCTAGTGCGGTCCGCATTAAATGGACCGCGGACCGCATTAACTTGACACTGGGAAATTGCAACTCTCTGATTCTCCTCACTGTGGACCGCAAAGAATGGACTGCGGCCGTGTTGATCTCAGTCCGGACCGCACAAAATGGTAGTGCGGCCGCACTGCCTCATTGCCTGGAAATCATGCTCTCTGAATCTCCTAGTGCGGACCGCACAGAATGTAGTGCAGCCGCACTGGCCTTGTTCTGCCTGAGCTTTGTCTTGTCTTAGTGGTTGTGCAAGTTTCACTCCCTTTGAGCTGATCTTTAACATCTTGTCACTTTTGATCAAACCTGCAATCAAGCACAACTTGTGAGCCTTTTGGGACAATTTTGTACGAATTTCCAATCAAAACATAAGCAAGAAGGAGTATAAAATGTATCAAAATCACTAGTTATCAACTCCCCTAAACTTAAGCTTTTACTTGTCCTCAAGAAACAAAATAAGACCCACCCCTTAAGGGAAAATCCAAGAAAATTCAGCTAACCTAAAGTAACCTCAACTAGCCTCAATTGGAACTAACGATTGCCCTTAATACAAATGAATCATTAACAACTTTTACTCTTTGAAACACCATGGATTAAGTGCGACACAAGAGCATAAAGAGTTGACTCAACACATCAAAGAACTCTTTTCTATTACTTCGGTCATTGTGGAACCGAAACTCACACATCCTCAACTTTCCCTAACAAACCTCACGTTTAGAATAGTGGCACTCAGAACGAGGTCAATGGAAGTTCACTCATCTCTCTCAAGAAAAAGTCACAAGTCCGGCTCTAGGTACTATATGCTTGCCCCTTATGTGAGTATCCACTAATGTAAGCTTCATTCAACTCAAGATCATAGAGAGCTTTTGTGGAGACGTTGTGAAGGCTTTTGGTTCAGGGTAGGAAATGTTTTGGTCTAAGTAAGTTCCATCTTTCTTTAAGCACTTCTTTTGATTCGTTTGACACACCTTCACTTGACTCTTTGAGTCACTTCACTTCTTTTTAAGGGGTTAGATGTTGATACCCAATTTTTCCCTGTATATTTTACTTTCAAAATAGCATGTATATGCATATATAAGCATAGCTAAGCTTTTTGGCATTTTTCCTAATTTTTAAAGTTTTAAAAATCAATTTATTGTCCATTTTAACAGTATAAAATCAATAGTTATTCCCAAAAATTATCATTTTTGATGAGTAATTTATTTTTATTCTCATATTTATACTAAATATAGTTAAGGTAATTTTTATGCATTTTTACAAATTCATTTGGTATTTTTTAAGCTAAATTGCATATAATTGCAATTATTGCCTACTTTACAATTAACAACATTTTATAATTATAAAATTACTTTTAGTATTTTTAAATTAATATTTATAGGTTATTAATTGGTCCAGTATCTTTAATTTATTTTTCAAATCATTTTTTACTATTTTCATAAAATAACAAAAGGGGAAATTGGCTATTTAACAAACAACCCTTATTATTTCAATTATAGCCAAATTGGCCACATCCCTATCAGATTTTTAAATGGCCCAATACCCTATTTAAACCAACCCAGCCCAATCCCCAAATAACCCGGTCCAATCTTTTTTTTAATCTGAGTCGTTGATCAAATGAGATCAGTGGCCCAAATTTAATTCCCATAATTAAAATCAATTACCCCCCCCCTCCCAAACCCCTCATTTCTTTGAGACCGTCTCTCTCTCTCTATATCGTCTCTCCCTCTCCCTTCTCTCTAGAACCTTCTGGTTCTCTCTTCTTCGATGAACTCCACCGCCTCTCCGGCCGCCTCCAATCTCACCCCATTCGACCATCAACCGCCATGAAACCCTAGATCACTGGTTCTCTCTATTTTTGAGATCCCAAAACCCCCACCATGTGAATCAGTCCCTAAAATGTTCCGCCTGGTTTGTTTTCCGGCCACCTCCCTTTTACCAAGGCTCCGAT
Organism: Nicotiana attenuata; assembly: GCF_001879085.1. Taxonomy (NCBI): domain Eukaryota; kingdom Viridiplantae; phylum Streptophyta; class Magnoliopsida; order Solanales; family Solanaceae; genus Nicotiana; species Nicotiana attenuata. The sequence goes on from NW_017671852.1 coordinate 162,682, forward strand.
GGGCCTCTCACCGTCCTGTTCAACACTTCTAGGACCTTCGAGGTTTATGGACAATGGTGATTTGAGACCTAGGGTTCCTAGCCCTGCTACTCGTGGGCTCTCCGGTGTGATTTCAGCCGAAATCACACCCTATATGTCACGATCTATGAAGTTTCGACAGGTTCTCTCAACTTTTATTAGGGTTTCCCCTTTTGAAACCCTAACTCTCTCCTGAATCTCTCAAAACAGTGCTATTCTCATGTTTTCTTATGTGTTCTGCTTATTCTCGAGCTTATTCTAAAAGAGCTTATACTTTGAATCATTTTCTTTACTTTCTTTGAAAATTAGGGTTTCTTGGATTTCTTTTACGCATGCTCTCAACTGATTTTCTTTATGATTAAATCTTTTCCTTGTTTATTCTGACCTATTTCTATGCTCTTACTGTTTTAATTTGACTCTGCTAAAAACCCTAATTTCTAAAAATGTTTACTCGTTTGATTATGGGTGTTGGCATGACTCTTTGCCTTGACTATGTGTGTTAGACTAATTTTCTTGGCCTTGTCTCTATGTGTTAGCGTGTGCCTTCGTCTGATTATGCGTGTTAGCACGATTCTCTTTACTCTGATTCTATGTGTTTAGCATGCTCCTTCGTTTCATTGTGTGTGTTAGCCTGGACTCTTGTTAATGTTTCATGGTCACCATGCTTCGAATATGTCCTGCTGAATCTTAACTTGTTTCTACTAGCTTTGAGTGATTGTGTTTGTTCATCTCTTGTTCCCCTTCTGTCTATATGGCTAATTTTGGCTCGCTACTTTTGTTCATTCACCTCTATTTATATGTTAAAAATGCAGAATCATGACTTCACACGATTGATTCTGATTTTCCTTGATTGATTGGTAATTCAAAAACTTTCCTTTAAAGCCCTAGCATTCTACTCGCCCGTTTGAATCAATTGGTTTTGTTACCTTATTTGTTATAGTAATCTATTCTTTTAAGCCTTTCCTTAATTAGAATTTTCCTGAATTTGGTCTTAATTGGCTACTATGTGCAATACTGAATCTCGATTTTTTCTTTATTTATTCATACACTGATTTTTCCTACTTGCCTTATATGGTGCTGAATATTTTTGTTTGATTTTGATTCCCTTAATTAATGGGATTACTTCCTTGATTCTTTGATTAATTGATTCCGAGTTCTTCAATTAACATATTTATGTGATTTTTACCTTATTTTACCCCCCTACTTTCAACTATAAATGCCCTAAGTCTTTTGCACAAACACACGACAATCTTCTGACGTACACACCACTGAATACTTTCAAAATCTGCATTCTCTCTTGCTCTCTTGCTCTATTACTATTCTTTGCTCCTGTTTATTATTAGCCGGCTGAAAGCCAAGGCTAATATAGTGCTACTCCTTTATCTTTGCATCCTCCTTTTGCTCTTTTACTAGTATGTCCTGATTAATTTTTCAAGTCTCACACCAATGTGTTTATTTTTGTTTCAGTTCATTATCTTTGTACTTTTCTTCTACTTATGCTTCTCTTGCTCAATGTGTGATTGACTCTTTGCTTTAACACTTCATCGTGTCTTCTGATTTACATGTTAAGTCTGACTTTGTTTACTCCTAATTTTATTTGCTATGTCTACGTCCTGTTGTCACACATTAGCATGCCTAACTTTACTGCTTCCCAGTCCCCTGAATCCCCTGATTCTTTGTAGTCCTGTTCATTAAACTTGCATCCCTTTTTAGCATTGTGTGATCTATTTGCTCCCTTTACCCATGATCATTGTATGCAATCTTATTCTACTGTTTCTGTTGTTTCTTTCTAAACAAACCCCTTATTTTCATAAAACTCTTCTTTTAAATACTTCTTCCTGCACGTCACACTATTCTTAGAAAATAGGTTCTATCCCCTTCGTGTGAGCATTGCTTTGAGTACCCCTGAGTGCTCACTGAACTTTGACACACAAGGCTGGTATTCCACACTACACCTGTCCTGCATTCTTCTAAAATGTCTAGGTGCTGGTATTGGCCTGGGACCCAATGGGGTCCTAGGGAGCTTTGCCGCACCTAGACCATGGCAAAGGCTGTAAACTCGAAGGGGTTTGAGATTGGAAGATTGGGCCTGATTGAAGGCTCCCTATAGCATAGCTTCTTATTTTTCTGTTCTTTAGTATTGTAATTCAGAAGCAACTGGTTTGTAATAATTTGTAAACAAACAATTGGGGGTGAATAGTGAATATGGGGGAGGGCTATGCATGCTTAGTATAAATCATGGGTAGAAAATTATAGGATTTTATTTATTTATTAGCGCAATAGACAACCTGTATAGGTCATGCATCTCATCCATTAGAGATCCTGCTTTAGGCTCTTCATTTTCAGACTGTCATTACGCTCGTCGTGTAACCACGATAAGTTAATAACCAGCAATAATTAACAACAAGCCAAATAACTTGTCATTAGTGCATTGGCATATTAGAAATCATGTTCTTAGGAACTCTTATGTGCATTATATATCCTGCCCATAGGACTTCTCACTTGTTCGAGTTGCAGTAGTTAATTCACGTTTAACTAATAACTTTGTTAAAATATGGCTAAGTAGTTGGAAAGGTTTTTCTGCAAATACTGTATCACGCGTACCTTTATAAATCAGAATCAAATAGGTGGTGTCCATTCCTTTATAAATAATCAGGCATTGTGTAACGACGCCTAGGCAAACCTTAGGCCTGTTAAGAACTGATAAATTGCGTGTCTATTAGCCTAAAACCAACCATCTTCTTTAAGTTTCAACTCTGCCATTCCTATTCTTGTTTTGATTTTTTGAAGTTCACTCAGCTTTTTCTTAAACAAAACTCTGCTGAAAACGATTTTTAAATGATGCACCTACTTAGTTTTATTGAGCTTCTGATTTTATTTACTAGGTTACTCATCTCTGCCCAGAATCGTGCTATTATTGCTACTACTTCGTTTTCAAAACCAAGTTTTAACTGCTTCTATCTTTTGAGACCTCAATTGTGTTTAAGTCATTCTATTTATGTGTTTTGTTTGAGGAGGTATATATGAGCCCTGATATGTCTACATGCTTCCCCCAATATGCAGTATATGTTTTGTATGTCGCCTTAGATTTTTATTCTTTGAAACCAATCATCCTAATATCCTATCCTTTAGGATTAGTGGTCCTAAGTGCCTCTGGGACTGATAAGATGGGGCGGGTAATAGCATGCAATAGGCAAAACGATACCATTCCGCGTTTAATACCTTAACGGGGTGGGAACGGGTAGATATGGATATGATGACCACGCAATAACACCACGGGTATAAACGGTTACCGGGTGTTGTGTGGAGTGATCCATATTATGTATAAACCTAGGACCCCTTCCCTTACTTATACGTTTTATTTTCAGAATTTCAACTATTTTTTCGCCAAAACTTCAGCTTTTAAACTGCTTGCAACAACTATATGAAATTTCTTCCTTTATTCAAGATTTCAAAACTGCTTCCTCTATCAAATTCAGTTTCTTTAACTTCCTTAATCTCTTGCAACTATTATGTGAAAACCCCTTTGTATTTGTTTGCCTACTTGTTGTTTGCATTTAAAGTCATAATATGACATGGCCGGGAACCACACTAGTGGATCTTGAGGGGTGCCTAACACCTTCCCCTCGAGATAATTTCTAGCCCTTACCCGAACTCTGGTTTTCCAACTCAAAAACCCTTAGTGTCCTAATGCACTTAATCATTAGGTGGCGACTCTTCAAATCCAAAAATCCAAATCCCAAACGGGAATAGAGTTGTCTTCCCAAATGTCGTAAACCCGATTTCGCGAGAAAAAGGGGGCGTCGACAACATGGCGACTCTGCTGGGGATTTCTTTAGGCTTTTACCACTTCATGTTATGTGTGACTTTATTGCTTCTTTATTGCTTTATTTAATGTCCTTATCCGAAACTGACTTGGTTTATTGTTTCTTTTTCTTTAATGCTTTCATCTACTGCTTTCCTTCAATCCCGTTGTAATTTTTTACTGCAATTATTGTAATCATTATGAACGTGAAAATACGTGACAATTTGTTTCATTCTTGTAATTGCATCTTCAACATCATATTCCACTCGTGCTAAACAAATACCATAGCAATGCTTATAATGGGTTGTTGCGCTTTTCCGATATTATCACCCCCTAAATTTGGCAAAGGCATATTTGCGGTAAAACCAGTCGATCAGCGGTGCAGTCGACGGTTCTGTGCCTTTCCCTCTTGAGTTGTCCGCTCAAGGGTACCTTGCCTAATACCCCATAGAAACCATTTCTCTTTGAAATTGTGCATGCATCACTGTCAAAACTAGTCGAGTCAGTTATGTTGTCTGCATAATGACTCTTTAAGATAACCCTGTCCAAAGTCCACTGGGTTTCTTGAAACCCAAACGGACAACACCGTATTTTGTGCATTTATTTGGAGAACTAAATGCCATTATGCTAATTGTTGATATTAAATAGTCAAGTCCGGTGGGGTAGGGGTCTAACACTTTGTTTTGTAGAAAATGAGGCACGAAGTCCCCAGATTCGGCATGGTAACCTACATTCACCCAAGATTGCGAAGCTGGTGGGAAGACCTTCACTCCAGTGACCAGACTCTCGTCCGCAAATATTTGGGGAATTTACCTTCTCTTTTGGAGATCCAGCCTGACAACAAAATCATAGAGGCTGCAACTTTATTCTGGGACAGTGACAGATCAGTGTTTCGCTTCGGGGATCTTGAAATGACACCTTTGCTCGAAGAAATAAGAGGGTTAGCTGGTATTCCTTGGGAGACTCCGGGTTTGCTTATGCCAGAAATCATCCTGGAGAAGGATTCCATAGAACCCGACAGATACCATGTCGGTTACACCCCATACTATCCGGGTTGGTTAGAAGAAGATCATGGTGGGTTGGGACATCCCGGGTCTATTCGAGGTCGTAGGGTCATCGACGAGAAGGCTGAAATATAGGTTAAATACAACCAATTGCGCAAGAAGATCAAAGAATGCGAAAGTGAACATCAGGAAATTCAAGAAGCAAATCAGAAGTTGATCGAAGAATGGAAAGATATGGTTGTCAGTGCCAACAAGCAACTAGGGTATTTGGAGCGAGGTTTGGTAGAGATGGAAAGAAAATTCATCCAGAGGATCGAAAACTGCCAGAACGCTGAGGGAAATGAAGGAGGACATTTGGCTAGAGCTTATTTGCTGCTGGGACTGCGCGAGCTGGTGAAGCTGTTCGATGGAGCTAAAGATGCCGAGTCTGGGGAAGGTCCTTCTGGGATCAAGTAGTTAGGGGTCTTTTTGTTTTCTCTTTAAAATGTAATAAGGCCAATGGCCATTACTGACATTTTACTTTCCGCAATTTTAGTGTCGTTTTGGGATTCGTCTTATTTTTATCAATAAAATGAGGCATTTAGCATTATAAGTTCTCCAAATCAAATTGTCGCTAGGCCTACCTCGGGCACAACGAGGCACCCGATTTAGGACACGATTTATATTCTTACACTATGTGTTTAAATATTGCAGCATTTTTCTCATAACCCTCACTAACTTATTCCTTTTTTTGTTTTTACTTTTGTTTTATTCCCCTCCCCAAAAGGTTAGTTCGTGCACTCTGGCATCATCATCCTACTCCACAAGATCTAAGGGCCCTCCACCTCCTCCTCCTCCAAGTCCTATCAGAAACAAGAACAAAGCAGAAATGGAAGACTTGAGCAACATCAGAAAGGAGAACTCGGGTGAACGGGTAAAGGTTCCTCAGGGTATTCAGGTTTCCAAAGAAAGTGCTGCCCAGCTCGAACAGAAGTTACTGAAATTTCATGAAGAATTGGACCAAGTTGGAAACTTGGCAAACTTGTCATTTTCTCTCAATACCCCAGATGTCAACTTTCCCAATGCTCAAAACCCTACACCTCCGCAGAACATCCCGAAACCACAGAAACAACCCGCTCCCCATCAGAACTGCAACACATGTCACACTTCAAACAACACCCCGCTCCTCATTCCCGAACCACTAAACACAAATGATCATCCCCACCATACCCCCATCTATGTGGAAACCATGGCACAATATACTCAACCTATCTCAAGCACGCCGGAGTCTGACGACAAAGACTCTCTCATCAAGAACCTGGCCGCAGAACTTAAGAAACTTACTAGCCGAGTCCAGGGTATTGAAGGAAACAAAGGTATTGAGGGGCTGAATTATGAGGACCTTTGCATTCAGCCAGACGTCGAACTTCCCGAGGGGTACAAACCTCCAAAGTTCGAGATGTTTGATGGAACAGGAGATCCCAGGGTCCATTTTAGGACACCGCGATAAGCTGGTCGGAGTCGGAAGAGATGAAAAGATTCGCATGAAGCTCTTTATGAGAAGTTTGAAAGGTGATGCTTTATCTTGGTACATTAGCCAAGACCCCAAGAAGTGGANTATTCCCCTCCCCAAAAGGTTAGTTCGTGCACTCTGGCATCATCATCCTACTCTACAAGATCTAAGGGTCCTCCACCTCCTCCTCCTACGAGTCCTATCAGAAACAAGAACAAAGCAAAAACGGAAGACTTGAGCAACATCAGGAAGGAGAACTCAGTTGAAAGGATAGAGGTTCCTCAGGGTATTCAGGGTTCCAAAGAAAGCGCCACCCAGCTCGAACAGAAGTTACTGAAATTCCAAGAAGAACTAGACCACGTTCGGAACTTGGCAAATTTGTCATTTTCCCTCATACCCCGGATGTCAATTTTCCCTATGCTCAAAATCCTATACCTCCACAGAACATCCCGAAACCACAGAAACAACTCGCTCCCCATCAAAACTGCAACACATGTCACACTTCAAACAACACCCCGCTACTCATTCCCGAACCATTAAACACAAATGATCATCCCCACCATACCCCTATCTATGTGGACACCATACCACAATACACTCAACCTATCTCAAGCACACCAGAGTCTGATGACAAAGACTCTCTCATCAGGAACCTACCCGCAGAACTCAAGAAGCTGACTAGCCGAGTCCAGGGTGTTGAAGGAAACAAAGGTATCGAAGGGCTGAATTATGAGGACGTTTGCATTCAGCCAGACGTCGAACTTCCCGAGGGGTACAAACCTCCCAAGTTCGAGATGTCTGATGGCACAGGAGATCCCAGGGCCCATTTGAGGACATACTGCGATAAGCTGGTCGGAGTCGGAAGAGATGAAAAGATTCGCATGAAGCTCTTTATGTGAAGTTTGAAAGGTGATGCTCTATCTTGGTACATTAGCCAAGACCCCAAGAAGTGGGCAAGCTGGGTAGGAATGGCGTCCGATTTCATGGACAGGTTCAGATTTAACACGGAAAATTTGCCAGATGTATTCTACATCCATAATTTGAAGAAGAAACCCACGGAGACATTCCACAAGTATGCTACTCGTTGGAGATCAGAGGCTTCTAAGGTCAGGCCGGCCTTGGAAGAAGAACAGATGAACTGGTTTTTCGTCCGAGCTCAGGATCCACAGTATTATGAGAGGTTGATGTTGATCGAAGGCCAGAAATTCTACGACATCATCAAGCTAGGAGAAAGGATTAAGGAAGGCATTAAAAGTGGTATGGTCACTAATTTTGAGGCATTACAGGCTACCAACAAGGCTCTACAGTCTGGTGGCACGTCCAAGAAAAAGGATGTGAGTGTCGTGATGGTTGCACAGAGAACGAAATCCCCAGTAAAATACCAAGCTTACCCAATACCTCCTCTCACATATCAACCCATCCCTAATTACCAAGCACCTCCGCCCTCTTACCAAATTCCACCACCGACCTACTAATCATCTCCATCCCCCACATATTAACCTACCTCGCCAAGATATTCCCAAGCCGCACCCGTCTACCAAGCCTATAATGCTCAGCCCTCTCACTATCAATCACCTCCCGCCCGCCAAAACTTCCCTATACCTCGACCAAATTTTGACCGCAGACCCCCCAAACAATACAGCACCATTGCCGAACCAATCGACCAGCTATATGAAAGGCTTAAAGCTACTAGTTACGTCACCCCAATCCCTGCCATAACTCTAGAAAATCCTTCCCAATGGGTCAACCCGAATAAAACCTGTGCATACCATTCCGGCATGAAGGGGCATACTATTGATGAATACCGATCTCCGAAGGATAAAATCCAAGCCTTAATTGACAGTAAGATCATCGTGGCAAAAGAGCCCGCTCCCAATGTTCACAACAATCCCCTGCCTGATCATAAGGGTGGAGGTGTGCACATGATCGAGGTAGAAGATGATTGGGACCCTAACGGGTCGATTGGATTAATTGCCGAAGGTGACGAGCCCAAGAAATCAACGGTCACACTTAATCCGATTGTAGTCCAGATTCAGCCTTCTGAAGACGCTGAAGTAAATATGTCCATACCACTTGAGTTCGAGGCACCTCCTTCTGCAAAGACGCAGGGACCAATCGAGGTCGAGTTTGGGTCCCCAAAGGCGCCTGAGCCCTTTGAAGTTGCTGTATTACCTTCCAAGGCAATGGTGCCTATTCCAGTAGCTATGACAGCCATAGCACCGCTCCACACAAAAGCTATACCATGGGATTACACCGCCGAGGCGAGAAGAAAAAGGAAGGTCAAGTTCGGGGAAGCCGTTGCGGCACAGGGTATGATGAGAACCGGTAGGGTTTATACTCCGGAGCATTTAGTTGACTCAAGTAAGAAGGCTTCTGGACGACCTATTGAAACTGGGCCCGATGATCTCTGGAGGAAGATACAAGCAAAAGAGTACTCAGTCGTTGATCAACTGAATAAAACACTGGCACAGATCTCCATCCTAGCTCTGCTGCAAAGCTTCGATACGCATAAGAATGCCTTGTTGAAGATACTGAGTGAGGCATATGTACCCAGCAACATAACTGGCGGAGAAATGGCGAACATGGTAGGGCAGATATTGGAGAGTCATAAAATCACTTTCCACGAGGATGAGTTGCCCCCAGAAGGGTTAAGCTACAACAAAGCGTTGCACATCACTGTGCAATGTGAAGACTATTTCATCGCCAGGACTTTGATTGACGGAGGGTCCAGCCTAAATATTTGCCCATTGGTGGCTCTCAGAACACTGGGGAAGAGCCTGCATGAGAGCAAGGATGGGGCCATCAATGTCAAAGCCTTCGATGGTTCCCAAAGGTCTACTATTGGGGAAATCAGTTTATGTCTGCAAATGGGACCGACTTGGTTCGACGTTGACTTTCAAGTGATAGACATCCCAGCGTCTTACAACTTACTACTGGCACGACCTTGGATCCACGCCGCTGAAGTTCGAGTGGAATCACCAAGAGGTGATTATTCATGGCGACGGTACTAATCCCATATACAGTCGTCAGACCATCCCAGCAATCGGAGAAAGAAGGAAGGTAGGCGGAGAAACCTACCATCACATTGAGCGAGTCAAAGCCGTGGACAAGGATAAGTTGTGGGATAACAAGATCGAAAGTATACTGAATTGGTGTGGATACGTGCCTGGCAAGGGACTTGGAAAAAACCTCCAGGGAATCGCCAAACCCATCAAGCTGAAAAAACATGGTACCACTTTTGGTTTGGGATACGAGTACCTGGTAAGAATTCAAAGACTGGTCGCCACCATGGCGCAGTCCCTAATACCCACTGGAGCATCCGATACATCGCCTGGAGCAGACTTTCCAGCGAGCAAATGTCATATATGGGTCAGAAGAAGAGGAAGCATTAGCAGCAATGAGGAACTTGTTCTTGGAGGATGACAATATGGACTGTTGTGTCATTTTTGAGGAGGAGGGGGAGGAAGGTGTCACACCTCCTTTTTCTCACACCCGGAAAGGGTATAATAAAGGGAGTTTTTCCAATTAAAGGACAATCGAAACAGGATTCATTTATTAAGAGATTCAGAGTCGCCACTTGGGAGATTTATGGTGTCCCAAGTCACCAGTTTAGAATCCCGAATTGAGGAAATTATGACTCTGTTTAACAGTCCGCGATCCAGAAATCCGAGTAAGGAATTCTGTTAACCCGGGAGAAGGTGTTAGGCATTCCCGGGTTCCGTGGTTCTAGCACGGTCGCTCAACTGTCATATTTGGCTTATTTGTTTGATTTTAGTACATGTTTTAATCTATGTGCTTTTAACTTTGAACCGCTTTTATTATTATTAGTTTAAGAGAATTGCAACATCGTGAAAACACGTCTCGAACCGCGTCACATAAATGCACCCTCGATTTTTGACACATTTCGACTTTGTTGGGATTTGGATTTGGGTCACATAAATGTGCACCCGTATTTAGGAAGGTAAAATTATTTAAAATACGCGCCTAAAGTAGCTAGCGTGTTATTATCTTTGGGGAAGGTCGTGGAATTCGCTAAACAGCCCGTCTCGAAGTCTAGGTATTTTAACAGGAACATTTAAAGAGGGCCACGCGATTTATGGATTCTATTTAGCGCGGCGCACCTCGAATTATTTTAAAGGTCGTCCTATAGGGAACTACTATTTTTCTATTAAGCATTGTCTCTAAAAAGGGTCCTAATTTAGTATTATAAGGTTCGGGCCTCAAATTCAAATCCGGATTCAAACAAGAGGGGAGAACCTCTTAATTTGAATTCGCTACCTAACTCGAGAGCCCAAATTTATATTTAAATTTAAACAAAGGGACCCATTGAAGACCTTCAGTATTTGGGCCTCGAAATTGGCTCTGAACAAAGAGTTAGTCCAGAAATAGGACTGGACTATGCGCGGGTAGGATTAAGGCCCAACTGATTAAAGTAGCTGTAAAGTTTTAACCAAACAACAAATCCAAATAACTTATTAAAAATTGAACCGGGCCCACTGGCCTGGTCCAACGGATAATCATGGTCCTTAAAGTCACTGAATTCTGTTTCTGAAATTAAATCTATCAAATGGGAGGATTATAGATTTGTTCAAGTCGGTAATTGCCAAATCAATTCCAGAATTTAAGTTCCAATTACATTTGAACCAACAACTATCTACAAACATGTGAAGAAGCTGATGGTACCACTAACATAATCAAAATTTATAATGGAACATCACATATAGAAAGCATAGCTAATAGCATACTTGTTTAATTGTAAACTTAGAATCCCTATTGAAGCTGAAACTAAAACGTACATTCATAATAACAGGAGCCATTTGTTTCATTTCAATGTAGATGCTCACGCTCGTTTCAAATCCTACTTCTAATTAACGTTTAGTCTATTTTTAATTTCCAATCGACAGAATACCCAAAAAGCGGAAACTAATTGAAACTGAATTAAGATAAAATGTACAAGTGCATACACTCTGTAATTCTACACTTAGTTATGGCTTGTCAGACTATCCTGTTGCAAACACTTATTAACCTCAATTTAGCATTGATATGAACAGATTCAAACTACCAAACCTGCTTAACTTCGAATTATTTTACAGCCTCCTGGAAAATAGCTACAGCTAGTTTTTACTCATAAAGTCCAGCCAAAGCTACAAATGATAGTTCATGCAGTCCAATTAGTACAAATTAAGTAATCGTCCAAATAACACTATGAATTAGACATCTAAGTACATCAGTCAAACTAAATCCACATAAGACAAAAAGGCACAATGAATTCTTCAATATTCCTCTTCAAAATGGCAGTCATACACATGGATCTTGTCCTCACAACACTTGGGATTTTAAAAGTGTACCTGGAATTTGAGGCAAAACAAGGAGAAATGGACAATCAGCTAAGCAAATACAGCAACAGGAATCAGCAGTGATTCAGCCTAGAAATAAACTCAAATGAACCAGTAGTGTATCACAAAAGTGCAGCCTCGATTGAGCAAATGAAATATCCTTGATTGAACCAAATAGGACTCGAAATTAACCCAGGAACACTTCTAATACTTCAGCAATTAGAACTTGAACTAGAAGATGCAAATCAACAATTAAACTCAAAAATAACCTAAGAATTTCCACATAACAGTGTTTTTTGGAGTTTTTTTTTTGGAGTTTTTGCTATTATTTTTTTGAACTTTTGAAGAATAGAGATTGAACTTCAATTACTTTCTTTTGGATTTGAATTTCAAACTGCAGAGATTTGGATTAGGAGTCTTTTTGGGGGATTTTTCAGAGCTGGAACTTTTGGGAATTTTTCAGGGTTCCAAAAACTTGTCCATTAAGGCATTAGGGACTGCTTTATATAGGCAAGACTAAGGGCAGCCCTCACATTTCTATTTTCCTTTTAGTCCTTCTTTTATTTTTCAGTTTTACTCACTTAGTCCCTTATTTTCTGACTTGTTACTCAAGTTATAGCACTAACTTTCTAAAAGTCTGTTTTGAACCCTATCTAGAACCTTCTAGGGAGTTTCATTCCCTGTCATTACAATATCCCTTAAGTAAAATACCTACAGTACCCTGAATTGTCCCCTAAAATTACCAATTTATGTTAATTACCCTAAACTCTCTAATTAACTGAGGTCAAACTAACAATTCTGAAAACTAATAATCTACACAAATTTCCGCCCATATCTTAACACTAACTAACTAATGATTTTCGGATTAACAACTACTATTATCTATTAGCAATCAACAAACTAAGCAATTGACAACGCAAAATCAGTATGAAAAGAAGAATTCAGTTATTGGTAAACACAAGAAAAGCCAAACAGGTAGAAGTATTAATCACACTAAACTAATCAAAATTCTAGACCTAGAACATTAACTACGGATCAACAACAGAAAATATGCTTAAACTAATTTTACTAACGAAAAAATCAAACACAACAAAAATTAAAAAGAAAAAGCTCATGATACTGATCAACACAGAGCAAAACAGATTCAATTATTGATTCCAAAGTGCAAACAAAACCTAAGTTGATTAGTCGTGAAGAAGAGACAGTCAAAAGAAAACTCACTTGTGAAGCTCTAGGGTTCTACCGCTTTGCGATTTGAAATTCGAGCACCTTGAGTAAAATTTGAAGGCCATTGATGACAGATTGGGAACGAGGGAAGCGAGGAAAGCACGTGGTGTGAATTTAGCGGAGTTTGAGGAACTTAGGGTTTTGCTACCTCTTATTCAATTCCAGATTCGAGTGGCTTGGTGGGGATTTGAGGGAATAGGTTTAGGGATTTAGAAAGAGGAGGGTGAGTGAGTATGGGGTGTGAGTTTGGTAGGGTTTGGGTGGCGGCGCCGCCGTGGGCGGCGGAGGCGGTGACTAGTACTTTGAAGATTCGAGGGGTTCCAGTGGTATTTTAGGGAAGGGACTAGCAGATTCATGATAAGGGACGAAAGGGGGTGCTCTGGTGTGATTTTGGGTGTTATTGGAGTGGTTTCCGCCCTCAACACCGGCGAGTTTGACGGAGCGTAATAGGGCGGCGGGCTCTAGGGTTCTTAATGAAAGATGAGAGAGATGAGAGGGTAAGGGGGGTCTGAGGGGTGGGGTAGCGTTAGGACATATTTATACCATGGGTAATCAGTTCTTGACCGTTCGATCAAAAGAACCTAGACGGCTCAGATTTGTTCTACAGCAACGACGTCGTTTTGGACAAGGCCAAGACTGGACCGGGTTGGGGGTTTGGGCCTTGTCGGGTTCAAGAGTTTAATTGGGCTGGGGCGTGTGTTTGGACTGGTGTTATTAAAAATCAGCCCAGATTTGTACAACCTATTAAGATTCTCTCTTTTCAATTTTTCTCTTTTTATTATATATTTTTTTCAGATTTTGTAAGATGCAAAATTAAAATAAAGACCTGATTTATTCTAAAATGAGACTGATTAAATTTCCCAAAATTAACTAGATCCTAATTAAAAAGGAAACTCATGACAAATTCCAACAATTAATAGTTAAAATGCAAAATGAACTATTTTTGTTATTTTCTTCTTTGTAAATTAACCTAATTACTAATTAATCCTGAAATGCGAAGCCCTAAATGCAAATGCCAAGTATATTTTTTGTATTTTTTCATTAATTAAAATGCACAAACAAAAATGCAAACAATTAACACAAAATGTCACAAAAATCCACAAAATTGCAAAATAATGAAAGAAATCATTTTGTTTGAATTTCTGGGAATAATTCATATAGGGCAAAAATCACGTGCTCACAGTTGCCCCTCTTTGCTCGGAAACACGAAGAGTTTTCGGGCAAAGATAAGTGAGCGGATACGAGCGATTTTTGCCCGTTTGAATTCTCCGTGTGAAGCATTTTTGAAAAAGTTGACGCACCCTGCTTCTGAGGTTGCCTACATAGCCTTGGCTAAAAAGGAATCAGGTCAGTGTAGTTCAGGAAGGTCTGGTAGCTGGGACTACCAGGGACTGTGATTTCACTGCTGTTGCTGTTGCTACTGCTCGCTGACCTCCTTATTACACCATGTTAAAATAAAAAGAAGCTAGCCTAAGCTATGATCTATGAATTACAAAAGGGTCCTATCTATGTCTTCTAACTTGCTCTTTGTGTTGCCTTGAACTTGTATTCTTCCACTGGAATTCTTGCGTTGTTGCCTTGCATTGTGATTGGAGATGTTTCGCCATTCCTTCGAGTGATGCTGGACTGCTGAAGTTTGAAATATGTGCCTCTATTCTCCAGGCGGGCTCCTGATTGCTGACGCTTGGAAAGTATCCCTTGTCTCCAGGTGGCTCTGA
>NW_017671852.1:177725-180212 GCF_001879085.1 Nicotiana attenuata
ATCTCGCATCTCCCATTCACCCTAAATCTGGTGTACCAGAAGATCCGAGTCACCCATGACCAAGATTTCCTGGACACCCATGTCTATAGCCAATCTCAAACCCAAGATACATGCCTCGTATTCAGCCATGTTATTGGTGCAATAGAAACGAAGTTGAGCAGCAACAGGGTAGTGTTGCCCTGTCTCGGAAATCAGTACTGCTGCTATCCCGACGCCTTTGGCGTTGGCAGCCCCATCAAAGAACAGTTTCCATCCTGGCTTCTTGACTTGTTCTAATTCTTCAACATGCATTATCTCCTCATCGGGGAAGTATGTTTTCAAAGGTTCATATTCATCATCAACTGGGTTCTCGGCCAAATGATCAGCCAGCGCTTGTGCTTTCATTGCAGTCCGGGTCACGTAGACAATATCAAACTCCGTAAGCAAGATTTGCCATTTCGCCAGCCTCCCTGTGGGCATGGGTTTCTGAAAAATGTACTTCAACGGGTCCAACCGAGAGATGAGATAGGTGGTATATGCTGACAAGTAATGTTTCAACTTCTGCGCTACCCAGGTTAAGGCACAACATGTCCTCTCAAGTTGAGTGTACTTCACCTCATATGAAGTGAACTTCTTGCTGAGGTAGTAAATTGCATGCTCTTTCCTTCCTGTGATGTCATGCTGCCCAGTACATAACCAAAAGAATTATCCAAAACGGTCAGATAAAGGATCAAGGGTCTTCCCGGCTCCGGCGGGACCAACACGGGTGGACTAGCCAAATACTCCTTAATCTTGTCAAATGCTGCTTGACATTAATCCGTCCATCTGACCGCAGCATCTTTCTTTAGCAGCTTAAAGATGGGTTCGCAAGTCGTTGTAAGCTGGGCAATGAACCTGCTGATGTAATTCAATCTGCCAAGCAAACTCATCACCTCTTTTTCCTTGGCGGTGGTAGCTCCTGAATGGCTTTGATCTTAGACGGGTCTAACTCAATACCGCGCCGACTCACCACGAATCCCAAAAACTTCCCAGATGGGACTCCAAACGCACACTTTGCTGGATTAAGTTTGAGGTTGTACCTGCGGAGTCTCTGGAAGAATTTCCTCAAGTCCTTGACATGGTCACATTGTCTCCTCGACTTTATGATCACGTCATCTACATAGACCTCAATTTCCCGATGTATCATGTCATGGAACATGGTGGTCATCGCCCTCATATACGTTGCCCCGGCGTTCTTCAAACCCAAAGGCATGACCCTATAACAATACGTTCCCCAAGGCGTGATGAATGCCGTTTTTTCCGCATCCTCCTCATCCATCAAAATCTGGTGGTAGCCCGCATAACAATCCACGAAGGAACCAATCTCATGTTTGGCACAATTGTCAATCAATATGTGGATATTTGGCAGTGGGAAGTTGTCTTTTAGGCTCGCCTTATTGAGATCACGGTAATCTATGCACACTCTGGTCTTTCCATCCTTCTTTGGCATAGGCACAACATTGGCTAACCAGGTGGGATACCGCGTGACTCGGATGACATTTGCCTCAAACTGCTTGGTAACTTCTTCCTTGATTTTCACACTAATGTCTATTTTAAATTTCCTTAACTTCTGCTTGACAGGAGGGCATGCTGGGTCAGTGGGCAATTTGTGGACCACCAAATCAGTGCTTAAACCTGGCATGTCGTTATATGACCATGCAAAAACATCTTTGTACTCAAACAGTGCTTTAATTATCTCTTCTCTGAGCTGTGGTTCCAAATGGACACTTATTTTCATTTCCCGCACATTCTCCTGATCCCCTAAATTGATTGCCTCTGTGTCATCAGATTAGGTTTGGGTTTTTCTTCAAAATGGCTTAATTCTTTACTGATTTCCTCAAAAGCTTCCTCATCATCATATTCTATTTCGTCATCACACTCAATTTCTTGTATTATTATATCTGAGTTAGATTGGCATTTAAGACTGGGCTGAAGACTCCTTATGCATGACATATCATTGAAACCAGCATAAAAAGGACTGTACAAGAAGAAAAGAAAGACAAAAATAAAAACTATCAGGAATGAAAAATGAGGAAAATTGCATTTCATTAATGTTTAAGATAACAAGGTTTAACTCATCCAAACGGACGGAACATAGCATCCGAATTACAACCTTGGAAATAATCCAGATTAAACTGAAAGGAAATCAAAACTAACTACCAAGACTCCCTCCGGGTAGGAAGGGGAGTTGCTTCCCAATTGTTAAGCTTTGCCTGGGGCCCCACGAACTGAACATCTGCCTTGCTTGGACCTTCTCCGGCCTCCAATACATTCACCTCATCAAACAACTTTTCAAACCTCTCAATCAGCTCCTTGTCGGGATCAACCACACCACTGGGCATTGTTGTTGCTAGGCGCTTCTTAGTACCAGGCCTGACAAAGGAACGGGAAAGGCGGGGAATAGGTTTTTGAAGGGTCCATGCTTTCTTTTTCATCTTTCTAGCTCGCCTTATGTCTGCAGCAGTGGGC